>NC_133127.1:179596238-179899268 GCF_048418815.1 Hemitrygon akajei | reverse complement strand
TTAGAATTATTTATCTCCCTTTACCTGCCCATTCTTCCCTACATTTCAAAAGCATCCTATCTGAATGTGCTTTCATAAGGAATTGACGGGGCGGCAGAATAGAGCTACAGCACCAGGGATACAGGTTCAATCCTGAGTCTGCAACCACGTGGGTTTGCTTCAGGAATTCGGGATTCCTCTCATATTCTGAAGATGATGGACTGAAGGTCTGTTTCTGTGCTGTGTGTTTCTCCGACTCTATGGCCCTGGAACTCGGGGGATCTGCTTCATGCCATATATCCTTTGCGTGAAACAATGAAAAGACATTAACCAGTTAAATCCTTTCCTGTGCCTTTCAGATCAGAATCAGAATCATTCTCACTGTCGTGAAATTTGTCCCACAGTACATTGCAAGATATAAAAATTACAATGTGACAGAAATAAATAAATTGTGCAAAAGAGAAATGATGAGGAAGTGTTCATGGGATTATGGATTGTTTAGAAATCTGATGGCCGAGGGGAAGAAGCGGTGGGCCTCCAGACTCCCATACCTCCTTCCTGATGGTACTAATAGGAAGAGGGCATGTACCCGATGATGAGGATGATGCATACTGCCTTCTTGAGACATCTCTTCTTAAAGATACCCTCGATGGTGGGGAGGATGGTACTGGCTGATATATAAATATATTTAAAGGTTAGTTTATCAAGTAGATTCACGTAAAATAGCATCTTAGCGTCAAATTTATATTAAGATTAGTCAGCAGATGGCCCTTTTGCCATTTACATTGAGTTTTTCTGTGCTCCCAAATCATGGGCTCAAAGTCCTCAGTATTATCCTGAATGCCCCTTTTAAACTCCAGTCATGGGCCAAAAACAGTAATAATTTCTACAAGGAAATTTCCCTGAACTTCTTTGAATCTTTTCCTATCACGACAGAGCGCATTACGATTTGTGTGCGTCTGCTTCGTGAGTCTGATGTCGGGCATGTGAGCATGCTGACAATGGTTAAGGCCTGAATGGAGGGTACGTTGGTCTGGAGAGGACACTGACGTTAGTTCACTTATTGGAGACAACGTTTTTTTGGTATCTCTCTCATGCATTGAGGGTTTTGCTGTAAGTAATGTACAGAGCAGGGGATTATTGCTGCCCAGTAGACTATTAGAAGAATTGTGTTGTGTGTGAAGTCTTAATCTCCAAAATCTCTTATACTCAGTCAGCCAAGGCTGTGCTGATGCTCTGAAGAGACTGGTGAATATTTTCATTGATATCTACATCACTAAGACTTGGCTCCTGAGGTGTGGAGGGTGGTTCACATGTTGCAGGGTCACATTGTGGACTTCTGTTTTCAGAGGCTGGGATTTTGCAGGTGTAAAGTGTAAGGCCCACGTTCTTAGTGGGTTCAGCAGAAGTGTCAACGATGACCCAGAGTTTAGCCTCTGAACCTACACGTAAGTAAACACATTGTCCTGCAGATTCTGGAAATCCAAAGTGACACACACTTAATTCTGGTGGAGCTCAGCAGGTCAGAGAGCATCAATGGAAATGAATAATGTTCCAGGCCGGGACCCTTCATCAGAACTGACCCTAGAGTTGATAGGGTCTGCTTCATATTTGCATGATACAATGAAAAAGCATTAAACATTCCTGTGCCTGTCATATCAGAATCACTGATGTGCAGTTTGTTGTTTTGCAGCAGCAGTACAGTGCAATACATAAAAATTACTCTGTGTTACATAGTTACACAGGCTTCAAGGTTAAGGAAAGGAAGATCGGGGGCTGCCTGGACAGGGTCAACAAATTTAAGTTGTTTTTCAACAGGTTCAGCATGGGACCTCCTGCTTGACCCCTCCCGCGCTTGCCCAAACCACACACCCTCCCTGCCCCTGCAACCTTCTCCCTCCACCCTCCCTCCCCTCTAGTGAGTGCTTGTGCTCCAAACTCCCCAACTTTGGAGTATCCGGCCTCCATGGGGTTGGTCACCCTCCCCTGCCTGACCGTGACTGTGGGTCAGGTTAACAGACAGCTGGAGAGACTACATTAAGGCAAAGCTGCTGTTCTGGATGGTATCAGCCCCAGGGTACTGAAGGCCTGTGTGAGCCAGCTGTCTGGTATTTAGCAGCACCTTTACAATCTGAGTCTGAGTCAGGAAAAGATAATCGGTGCTATAGAAGACCTCCTGCTTGGTCCCTGTACCGAAGAAGGCGACTCCATCTGGACTTAATGGCTACAAACAAACTGCCTTCACATCTCACGTGATGAAGGTGCTGAAGAGGCTGGTCCTGTCTTACCTTGGACCGGAGATGAGATCTTCATTGGACCTCATACAGTTTGCCTACCAGCCTCATGTGGGAGTGGATGATGCCATCATCTACCTGTTGCAGAGAGCTCACCCTCACCTGGATGATGCTGCTGACATTACTAGAATCACATTTTTTGAATTCGCTAGTGCCTTTAATACAATCCAGCCACTTCTTCCAAGTGAGAAGCTGCAAAGGATGGGCGTAGACAGATCCACTATCTCCTGGGTTATTGACTACCTGACAGATAGACCCCGGTTTGTATGGCTGGATAGTTCTCTGTCTGAGATGGTGATGAATGGCACTGGAGCACCACGAGGGACTGTCCTGTCTCCGTTTCTGTTCACACTGTACACCTCAGCCTTTCAGTACAAATCTGAGTCTTGTCACTTGCAGAAGTTCTCTGATGATACTGCGGTGGGTGGGAGTATCCGAGATGGGCAGGAGTCGGACTACAGAGGATGGTGGACAAGTTTTTGGGGTGGTGTGGGAGGAATCACCTGCTCCTGAATGTGGCCAAAACCAGGGAGATAGTGACTGATTTTAAGCGAAAGAGGACTATGACAAGTGCCGTATAAATTCTTGGAAAAGAAGCTGTGGTGGTGGAGGAGTACAAATATTTGGGTGTTCACCTTGACAACAGATTTGACCAGAAAACCAACACCAAGGCTGTTTACAAGAATAGGATGAGCAGACTCAATTTTCTAAGGAAGCTGAGATACCTCAATGTGTGCAGCAAGATGTTGGAAATCTGTTGTAGTGAGTACAGTCTCCTTTATGACTTTATGTTGGGGAAGCATCACTAGAGCTTTGTATGCAGAAAGTCTAAATAAACTCATCAAAAAGACTGGATCTGTCCTTGTCTACAACCAGGACTCTTTTGAGTTAGTGGTGGAGAGGAAGTCACTAAACAAACTGTTATCCATTATGGACGATCTGGTATGGACGATCATGATCCTCTCCATGACCTACTGAATAAGCAGTGGAGCACCCTTTCGAACAGACTCATTCAGCTCTGCTGTCACAAGGATCGTTACAGAAAAACGTTCCTACCAAATGCAATAAGCATATACAACAGTTCATCTCTGTACAACAGGAGAACATACATCATAGTACAATAGTCTGTTTTATTATTCTGTACATTATTATTGCACATTATTGAAAATTATTGCAAATTATTATTGTGTACATTGTTATCTTGTACTTTATTATTAGTTAAGTCTGCATACTCCCATGTGTGTTTTTAAATCTTGTTGCTGTAATGAAAGAATTTCCCACTTGGGATCGATAAAATATTATTATTATCATCATAAAAAAAGTATAAAGGAGAAATGATGAGGTAGTGTTCATAAGTTCAGAAAGCTGATGGCAGAGGGCAGATGCTGTGGGTGTTCCTGCTTCTGTACCTACTCCCTGATTGTAGTAGTGAGAATTGGGCATGTTCCAGATGGTGATGCTGCCTGACCAGCATTGTGTGTGTGTGTGTGTGTGTGTGTGTGTGTGTGTGTGTGTGTGTGTGTGTGTGTGTGTGTGTGTGTGTGTGTGTGTGTGTGTGAGTGTGAGTGTGAGTGTGAGTGTGTGTGTGTGTGTGTGTGTGTGTGTGTGTGGGTGTGAGTGTGAGTGTGTGTGTGTGTGTGTGCGTGCGTGTGCGTGAGCGTGAGTGTGTGTGTGTGTGTGTGTGTGTGAGTGTGTGTGTGTGTGTGTGTGTGTGTGTGCGTGTGTGTGAGTGTGTGTGTGTGTGTGTGTGCGTGTGTGTGTGTGTTATACACATACAGGTACACTCAGCGGCCACTTTATTAGCCACACCTGTACTCATGCTCTTTGATGCATGAGCATCAACCAATCACGTGGCAGCAACTCAATGCATAAGAGCATTCAGACATGGTCGTGAGGTTCATCAGAATGGGGAAGAAACATGACCTAAGTGACTTTGACTATGGAGTGATTGTTGGTGCCAGACAAGGTGTTGATCTCCTGGGATTTCCACATACACCAGGTCTCTAGAGTTTGCAGAGAATGGTGAGAAAACATAGGATTCACAGAACATTTATTATCAAAGTTTGGATGTAGTACATAACCCTGAGATTTGTTTTCCCCACAGACACCAACAAAACAATAAAAGAAAACCATAGAACCCGTTCAAAGAAAAACATCAAACCCTAACAAAAAAAAATGAGTGAAAAACACAGAATATAAAACACAAAATCAAAGGTCCATATTTAGTTCAGCTCAGTTCGTTACCTGCAGACCTCCCTGATGAATATTACCCAAAATAGCAACAAAAGGAGTGACCAGAAACCAGAAACACTTCACAACATAACTACAGAATCCAACCCACAAACCGCATCAATTAAACCTTGCTCCAGGCCCAGATCTACTGCAGCATCCTCCGACAGCATGGAGGGAGAGAGAGAGACCATTCGAATGCGGGGACCTTCCTTTGGGAACAGTGAACAAGCGGGAGAAAAAGACTATCATATGCAGATACCTTTCTCCAATAGCAGTGATTGAGAGGATGAAGAGAGCGCTGAACACCCCCTCACCTTCTTGACTCACTCGATGACTTCAATCTTCCTCGACATTTTAACTGGCGAGATCAGCGAGAAACGGAATCAATGATGGGCTCACACCCCACCTCCAGGCTTCTTGGGCTTGAGACCGCACATTTAGCTCAAAACCTCACAGAGCTCTCTTGGACAGAGCAACGTGCCGGATTGCTCAATCAGCCTGAAAGAACACCACCAAAATGTAGATCACAGGCTCCAACAGTAGCAGAACCACATTTGAAAATAAAATGAGGACGTTAAAAACTGTCAGTGAGCAGCAGTTCTGTGGGAGAAAGTGTCTTGTTAATGAGGGAGACCAAAGAATGGCCAGACTGGTTCAAGCTGACAGGAAGGCGACAGTAACTCAAATAAGCACAAGTCATAACAGCAGTGTGTAGAAGAGCATCTCTGAGTGCACAGCATGTCAAACCTTGAAGTCGATGAGCAGAACACCACAAACATATGCTCATTGGCCCCTTTATTAGGTACAGGAGAAAGCTAGTAAACGAGCCACTGATTGCAGGTATTATGCGCCAAGTACTCACAGAAATACTGTTGATTTGCAGCCTTTGCCTGCTTTACCCTGCTCCCTGGATAAAATGAAATTGATTGTAATGTTCCTTATGGTAGAAATTGTTATCAATATTCACTGTTCTCAATTCTTGAGAGAACATAGCCAGTACTCATCATTATTATTCAACCCTTCAGTCTCTCTTCCTGATCCTCCAGCTTTTTGTTGACACATGAACTCTTGGGCTCCCAGGGTCTGAGTTTCCACTTTAAACACGATTGGGAAATTACAGGCACAACATTCCAGAATTGCATTGCTTGGGCGACTCATCATATTCCAACTACAACTTAATTGCGTAATCATAAAATAAAATATTTTATGAGGTGGAGGAGGTGGAGGAGGAGTGGAGGTGAATTATGCCTTATGCAATCAGAGGCCACTTTATTAAGAACCTCCTGTACCTAACAAAGTGGGCACAGAGTGTATGTTTGTAGTCTTCTGCTGTTTTAGCCCATCTGCTTCAAGGTTCGATGAGTCGTGTATCCTGAGATGGTCTTCTGCACTTATAGCACGTCGCTATATCAGTTACTGTCACCTTCCCGTCAGCTTGAAAAGTCTGGCCACTCTCCTCTGACCTCCCTCATTAACAAGGCAATTTTTCCCACAGAACTGCCGCTCACTGGATTTTTCTTTTTTGTTTTTTTTTGCACCATTCCCTGTAAACTCCAGAGACTGTTGTGCCTGAAAATCCCAGGAGATCAGCAGTTTCTGAGATTCTCAAACTAGCTTGTCTGCACCAGCAAGTCAGAGTTACTTGGATCACATTTCTGGCGACGCACGCAAAGTGCTGGAGGACCTCAGCAGACCAGGCAGCATCTATGGGAGAAATGTACAATCGACATTTCGGTCCTGCAGAAGGGTCATGGCCCGAAATCTCGACTGTACATTGTTCCATTGATTCTGCCTGGCCTGCTGAGCTCCTCCCGCATTTTGTGTGCGTTGCTTGGATTTCCAGCTTCTGCAGATTTTTGCTTGTTTGGATCACATTGGATCACATTTCTTCCCCATTCTGATGTTTGGTCTGAACAACAACTAAACCTCTTGACCATGTCTGCATGCTGTTATACACTGAGTTGCTGCCACATGATTGACTGATTAGATGTATGTATTAATGAGCAGGTGTAGAGGAGTGCTAAATAAAGTGGCCACTGAATGTATATTTAAGAGCAGAGCCTAGAACTGTTTTAATCATTTATCCACCAAAATAAGCATTTAAACATGATCTTGAGCCTCCAGCTTTGACTAACTCAATATAAAAGTCTTTTAAAATTACTTTAAAAAAGCAATTGCTAATTTCATGGGTGCACACTAGTCAGTTTAAGGTAAATTAAAACTTCTAAAAAATTAAAATATTTTATTAAATTTTCTTGTGTAACTAAAATAAAAGTGCAAATGTAAAGTCTTCTCATGCAAGCTTGAAATTTTAAACTGGGGGCATTGCCAATTTAGTGGAAGCATCAATTAAATTTTCACTAATCATAAAAAAAAAGGAAAATGTAAATTTAAGTGTTCTGGTGTAGGTCGTAGATTTGAAATGCCCTGACCTTTTCAGTCAATTTTGCCTTGAATTTTGGCAGATAAAAGAGGAATATTGACTTGTCTGTAATCAAGAAGCACTATGTAAAACAAATGTCAATTGTACTGGCATGACAACTAGCTTAATTACACTGAAATATCAATTGTAAATGACTTTTCATGGATTCTGGTACCATCATGTCCAAACATTCAGCTCTCCACTGCTCTGTAATTGAGGAAAGATCAGCCATGATCATGTTCAATGGTCGGACAGGCTTGAAGGCCCAGCTGGGCTCTGAGATGCTGTCCGGTAGATCATATCATTTGTGCTGGGTTTGCGGTCTTAATCTCCATAAATCTGAAGGTGGGGGTGAATTTTAACATCCTCCTCCAACAGAACCACAACTGTGGTTTGGAGGCTTGCATGCTTCAACGACCTGCAGAGCTCTTTTGGCTGGAGTCAGGGTTTTATGCTTTGCCTCTTAGTGGGGTCACCCATGCCAACCAGGTCAAAGGGAAGAGCCCAGACTGAGTGGTCCACCTGTCCTCCAGGTTTGGGGGTTCAGCTCAGGGCTAACAGCCCTGACTAGTAAAAACAAAACTGTTACGGAAACAGTAATGAAGAATCCTTCTACATCTGAGTGTGACGGTATTCTGAGACACGCATGACAGACAGTAGTGAAAACTGAGAGGAAGCTACTGACATGATGAAGGAAGCTCTGAACACCAGCAGAGATAGAGGACCTTCATTGATGCCTTAGGCTACGTCCACACTAGACTGGATAATTTTGAAGATGCCGGTTTTGCGTAAAAACGATAGGCGTCCACACGATGGGTTTTTGAAAATATCTCTATCCACACTGAAACGGAGATTTCGGCGAATCTCCTCCTCCTCCGCATGCACAGGACACATCTACCAAAAACAAGCGGCATGATTGGTGTCGAATCTCGCCGTATAAGTGCACATTTGTGTAGTTACAGACTAGAAAAACTTAAAATGATGGACAGCTGTTGGCTTTCGCACAGGAGAACTTAAAAGTTAAAAAAAACACAAATACTGCAGCGTACGGAGGCAACCGACAGGGAATTCACGGACAGATTGACCCGGCTGATGACAAACATTGAAAAACTGACTAACTCTGTTGCATTAATAAAGCACCTTGTTAAATATATAAAATACATCTGCATCAGTGTTATCTTGTATTTCCATGCAATGTTACATTAGGCTGTTAGACATCTATTGTCAGAGAAGTACTTTCATAAATAGGTAAACCACCTTCATAAATAGGTAAACCACCTTCATACAGGGCAAAGTGAGTACAGTATACTTATTTTTTCAGTAAGTTATGAGTCAAAGTATTTGGTGAGTACATTTCTAACTCTTCTGGCTTCAGTCTCATTGTCGTCTGTTCTGAAATTGTTAGGTTTTGTTCAAGAAAACAATGAAATAGCGCGCTGCCGTCTGACAGTGTTTTCAAAAGTCCCCGGTTACCCCGTCCACACTGATCTGTCCGAACAGCGTTTTCAAAAATACCCACCCTGGAAAACGTTTCTGAAAAGCTCCGTTTTCATGACTAAAACGCCGTTTTAGTGTGGACGGAGGGTAAAAACGAAGAGAAAAAGCTTTGGTTACGGATTTATCCGGCGTAGTGTGGATGTAGCCTTAAATGCCAGCAGTTAATTGGAGTAAGTAAGTAAGCACACATTACTGAGAGCTCCTGCTGCTAATTGTATTTATTCTTTCATGTTATCAACTTACACAGGTATGTAATCAAGATTCCCATATGCGTTAATGGTGCACAACTCTGTTTTCCATTTACTCTTCTCAATCTCTCCACTTCCTCTTTTGTCTCTGTCCTCTTCTTCAACGTTCAGGCTGGTATGAGTACTAACTTTCTGATGACTGACATCTTGTGAAATATTCAATACTGGGCGAGCTCTATTTTGGTGGAATTCCATGCGAGTCCGGAAGTCTAGGCCTGAAAAGTCAAACACAATCCTGGGATGAAGTCTGAAGTCAGAGGCCTGATGAGTGTGAATCTGAGAATGAAGGGGCAAGAACTGGAGGCCCAGACCTGGGTTTGCAGCTCTGTCCGTGTGTCTGAGTGGGTGAGAAGGATGGGAAAGGGGCTTATTCTGCTGTTGTTGCTCTGTTTTATTATTGTTGCTGCTTGTTTTGTGCTACAGAACATTGTAGACAGGCTGCGTTAACACTGGGATGTATGGCGACACACGTGGGCTGCCCCCCAGCGCATCCTTAGATCTTCTGGTTGTTACCGAAATCGCCTCATTTCTCTGTATGGTTTCAATGTACCTCTGATAAATAAACTTGAATCTAATTCTGATTCTGAAATCATCACCTTCTCCTGCTTCACAGTCTCTGCGCCCCTTGTCACCACATCCTTTTTGCAGCTCGGTGTCCTGAACTGAACCACACCATCTGGCAGACTAACCAGACCAAGGAGAACCTTTGGCCCAAAAGTCTACTTCCACCTCCATCACACCTCCCACCCAACTCCCATCCCATCTGCTGCTGGCAGCTTCATGCATGCCTTTGTAATCTGGAGATATGATGCTCACAGACTTCCCTTGCTCAGCTTCTCATTCCTAGTAAATCAACCCATTTAAGAAGTCATAGCAACACGCACAAAATACTGGAGGAACTCAGCAGGCCAGGCAGCATCTATGGAAAGGAATAAACAGTCGACGTTTCAGGCCAACACCCTTCATCCTATTATCTGCTATCTTTTTGAATATCTATCACATCACTGAAGTGCTAATTGGACAGGCCACCCTACTTGCATACTCAGCATCAGACTTTAGAAACAGACACTCCATTCTATCACAGGAGAAGATTATCAGATTGGCCGAGGAAAAAGTTCAAAAGTTTTCAAAGCCTCCTTGGAAAAAAGGTAATATTTCCATTGAGGGTCAGCGTGTTTGGGTCGGTGGGAGGGAGAAACGGGGCTTGTTTTCTGTTGTTGTTTTACTTGTTGTGTTCTGTGCTATTCTGCTGAGCATTGTGGGCTTGCTATGTTGGTGCTAGAATTTCTGGTGATACTTGCAGGCTGCCCCCAGCATATCCTTAGGTGTGTCGGCTGTTAACGTAAATGATGCATATCATTGTATGTAATAAATAAATCTGAACCTGCATCTGCTTCTAGGAATGCCCATTGCCATTCAAAGTGGAGAAAGAGTGTTCAGGATGATACTGAGGACCTTGAGCAATGACCTAAGAGCAAGCTGTACATAGAATATATTTCAAAGTTCAAAGTAAATTTATTATCAAAGTACATATATTAGCTTGAGTCTCATTTTCTTGCTGACACTTACAGGGAAATTAAAGACATATAATAGAATTTACAAACAAAACTACACATTAACAAAGATTGAAAACAACCAATCTGCAAAAGGAGATAAAGAGAGTAAATAAGAAAATAAGACTAAGAATATGAGTTGTAACGAATCTCTGAAAGTGAGTCTATAGGTTGTAGAATCAGTTCAGTGTAGTGCTGATTTAAGTTACCCATGCCTGTTCAGATGCCTGATGTTTGCAGGGCAGTAACTGTTCTTGAACCTGGTGGTGTCAGACCCAAGGCTTCTGTACCTCCTGCCTGATTGCAGCAGTGAGAAGAGGGTATGGCTTGGATGGTGGAGGTCTTTGATAACAGATGCTGCTTTCTTGTGGCAGTGCTCCGTGTAAATGTGATCAGAGGTGGGGAGGGCTTTTCCTGTGATACGCTGAGCTGCATCCGCCACTTTCTGTAGACGTTTCCGTTCTTGGACTTCGGTGTTTCTGCACCAGGCTGTGATGCAACCAGTTAGGATACTCTCTACAGAAGTTTGTCAAACTTATTGCTGACATGTCAAGTCTATGCAAATGTCTGAGAAGGCAGAGGAGTGGCTGTGCCTTCTTCATGATGACACTTGTGTGCTGGTCCCAGGATAGATATTCTGATATGTTAATACCAAGAAATTTATAGCTACTGACCCTCTCTACCTCCATTCCCCTAATGAGAACTGGCTAATGAATCCTTGGCTTCTTACTCCTGTGGTCAATATTCAGCTCTTTGGATTTGCTGATTGAAAGAGAGGTTGTTGGTATGGCACCACTCAACCAGATTTTCAGTCTCCCTCCCTTCTAGGTCTGTACAGGACAGGAAGAGATCCTTTAATCCACAATGTCAATGCCAAACGCAATTTAAACTTCACATTTGCCTGCAAATAGTCTATATGCCTCAGCTCCCAGTCTGCACATATGTCACTTTAATCACTTCTTAAATGTTGCAATTGTATCTATTTTCACTACCTTACCTGGCAGTGTCAGACACTTAGAAATCTTTACAACTCCCCTCTCTCACATTAAACTCCTCTAGTATTTGAATGAATACTTGACATTGAACCATAGAACCATAGAGCATTACAGCACAGAAACAGGCCTTTTGGTCCTTCTTGGCTGTGCCGAACCATTTTTCTGCCTAGTCCCACTGACCTGCACCTGGACCATATCCCTCCATACACCTCTCATCCATGTACCGTCCAAGTTTTTCTTAAATGTTAAAAGTGAGCCCACATTTACCACTTAATCTGGCAGTTCATTCCACACTCCCACTACTCTCTGTGTGAAGAAGCCCCCCCAATGTTTCCTTTAAACTTTTCCTCCTTCACTCTTAACCCATGTCCTCTGGTTTTTTTCTCCCCTAGCCTCAGTGAAAAAACCCTGCTTGCATTCACTCTATCTATACCCATCATAATTTTATATACCTCTATCAAGTCTCCCCTCATTCTTCTACGCTCCAGGGAATAAATTCCTAACCTATTCAACCTTTCCCTGTAACTCAGTTTCTCAAGTCCCGGCAACATCCTTGTAAGCCTTCTCTGTACTCTTTCAACCTTATTAATATCCTTCCTGTAATTTGGTGGCCAAAACTGCATACAATACTCCAAATTTGGCCTCACCAATGCCTTATACAACCTCATCATAACATTCCAACTCTTATACTCAATACTTTGATTTATAAAGGCCAATGTACCAAAAGCTCTCTTTACTACCCTATCTACCTGCGACGCCACTTTTAGGGAATTTTGTATCTGTATTCCCAGATCCCTCTGTTCTACTGCACTCCTCAGTGCCCTACCATTTATCTTGTATGTTCTACCTTGGTTTTTCCTTCCAAAGTGCAATACCTCACACTTGTCTGCATTAAAATCCATCTGCCATTTTTCAGCCCATTTTTCCAGCTGGTCCAAATCCCTCTGCAAGCTTTGAAAACCTTCCTCACTGTCCACTACACCTCCAATCTTTGTATCATCAGCAAATTTGCTGATCCAATTTACCACATTATCATCCAGATCATTGATATAGATGACAAATAACAATGGACCCAGCACTGATCCCTGTGGCACTCCACTAGTCACAGGCCTCCACTCAGAGAAGCAATCCTCCTCTTCCACTCTCTGACTTCTCCCATTGAGCCAATGTCTAATCCAATTTACTACCTCACCATGTATACCTAGTGACTGAATCTTCCTAACTAACCTCCCATGTGGGGCATTGTCAAAGGCCTTACTGAAGTCCATGTAGACAACATCCACTGCCTTCTCTTCATCCACATTCCTTGTAACCTCCTCGAAAAACTCTAATTGATTTGTTAAACATGACCTACCACGCACAAAGCCGTGTTGACTCTCTCTAATAAGTCCCTGTCTATCTAAATACTTGTAGATCCTATCTCTTAGTACTCCTTCCAATAATTTACCTACTACCGATGCCAAACTTACTGATATATAATTTCCCAGATTACTTTTAGAGCCTTTTTTAAACAACAGAACAACATGAGCTATCCTGCAATCCTCCGGCACCTCACCTGTAGATACCGACATTTTAAATATATCTGCCAGGGCACCTGCAATTTCAACACTAGTCTCCTTCAAGATCCGAGGGAGTACCCAGTCAGGTCTTGGGGACTTATCTACTCTGATTTGCCTCAAGATAGCAAGCACCTCATCCTCTTCAATCTGTGTAGGTTCCATGACCTCACTACTTGTTTGCCTTATTTCCATTGACTCCATGCCAGTTTCCTTAGTAAATACAGATGAAAAAACCTATTTAAGATCTCCCCCATTTCTTTTGGTTCCATACATAGCCAACCACTCTGATCTTCACGAGGACCAATTTTATCCCTTACTATCCTTTTGCTCTTAATATACCTGTAGAAGCTCTTTGGATTATCCTTCATCTTGACTGCCAAAGCTACCTTATGTCTTTTAGCCCTCTTGATTTCTTTCTTAAGTATTTTTTTGCACTTTTTATACTCCTCAAGTACCTTATTTGCTCCCTGTTTCCTATACATGTCATACATCTCTCTCTTCTTCTTTTTTCAGAGTTCCAATATCCCTAGAGAACCAAGGTTCCTTATTCTTATTCACTTTGCCTTTAATCCTGACAGGAACATACAAACTCTGCACTCTCAAAATTTCTTCTTTGAAGGCCTCCCACTTACCAACAACATCCTCGCCAGAGAACAACCTGTCCCATTCAATGCTTTTTAGATCCTTTCTCATTTCTTCAGATTTGGCCTTTTTCCAGTTCAGAACCTCAACCCGAGGACCAGATCGATCTTTATCCATGATCAAGTTGAAACTAATGGCGTTATGATCACTGGAACCAAAGTGTTCCCCTACACACACTTCCGTCACCTGTCCTAACTCGTTTCCTAATAGGAGATCTAATATTGCATCCTCTCTAGTCGGTACCTCTATATATTGATTTAGAAAACTTTCCTGAACACATTTTCTAAACTCTAACTCGTCTAGACCTTTAATAGTATGGGAGTCCCAATCAATACGTGGAAAATTAAAATCCCCTACTCCATGGTGCTGATGCGGTGAGACTGCTCCGTCTACAATGCTCTTCATGTCTGTGAGCTTTGTGGCGATTTGTCCCGCTGTAATGAACTGAGACAGAGGCTATGGGCCTACTCCAGCTGCATGGAGTCTGGGTCTATGGACTCAGTTTGGTTCATAATGCTGTTGATTGCTTTTATTGCCTGCATGATTTGTGTGTTTCTCTCTCTCTCTTTCTTTGCACATTTGGTGTTGTTCTTTTTAGAATTGGGTTCTATCAGGTTTCCTTTTTTTGTGGCTACCTGTAAGCAGACAAATTTTAAGGTCATGTAATTTATACATACTTTGATAGTAAATATACTTTGAAACTGTACTTAGCCCACTGCCTGACTCTTTCTACACCCATGACTGCAAGACTAGGCATAGTTCAAGTGGCATCTATAGATTCGCTGATGACATAACTATTGTGGCAGAATTTCAGATTGTGATGGGGAGACGCACAGAAGTGAGATAAGTGAGCTGGCTAAGTGGTGTGGCAACAATAACCTTGTTCTCGACACCAGAAAGCATAAGGATTTGACTGAGGACTTCAGGAAGTGGAAGCTGATGGAATACATACCATTCTTCATTGAGAGATCAGGAATGGAAAGGGTGAGTTGTTTCAAGTTCTTGGGTGTCAACATTATTAAGGACCTCCAGCACCCAGGGCATGCCCTTTTCTCACTGTTACCATCAGGTAGGAGGTACAGAAGCCTGAAGGCACACACTCAGTGATTCAGGAACAGCTTCTTCCCCCTGCCATCTGATTCCTAAATGGACTTTAAACCTGTGAACACTACCTCACTTTTTTAATATATATTTCTGTTTTTTGCACAATTTTTAATCCATTCAATATAAGTATACTGTAATTGATTTTACTTATTTATTTATTATTGTTATTATATTTTTCCTTCTCTATTATGTATTGCATTGAACTGCTGCTGCTAAGTTAACAAATTTCACGTCACATGCCGGTGATAATAAACCTGATTCTGATTCTGTCACCACAGACTCTCACAAATTTCTACAGAAGTACCATGTACACTACCTCACTATTTTTTTCTCTCTTTTTGCCCTACTGAGTTAACTTTTTAAAAAAAGTACTATATTTTCTCTTTGTAATTTGTAGTTTTTTAATTATATATTGCAATGTACTGTTGCCGTAAAACAACAAATTTCATGATTTGCACCAGCGATGTTAAACCGGACTCTGATTTTGATCCATTTCTCATGCTCTGAATTGAAGCACGAGCAGCAGGGTCCAGCTTTGAGTTCACTTACCTCCAGATCGTATCTGTTACTCTGCTTTCTGCAGAAGAGCAATCATCTGTCAGGATTTCCAATCAGCACTAGCTGGAGGGAAAGGGCTTCCTCTCCCTCTATTCTACACCCAACTGCGGGCTGTACCCAGCACACCCTCAGACAATGTTGGTCATTGACATAAATTATGCGTTTCGCTGTATGGTTTGATATTTCAATGTACCTGTGACAAATAAAGCTAATCTCCAAAATGTGCTGGGGGAATTTAGCAGGTCAGTTGACATCTGTGGAGGGAAATGGACAGTCTTCTCTACCCATATAACTGGCTTATGAGGACTAAGTATTTGCTGTAGATTGTAGCTCTTCCTGTCTTCCGAGCTCGTCTGATTGTCTTTAGATCTCTCCACAGCTGCTGCAGTGAAAGTCTCACTCTGCCTGGATAATAACAAGATATACAGTGGGATCTGGTTGCCCTAGAGTATGGTTCCCAAAAGGCTGGTAAGCAGGTACAAAGAGTAATTAGGAAAGCTGACAGAATACTTTTGTTTATTGCAAGGGGAATTGAAAACAAACATAATGCGAGGAAACATCTTCTGACCTTTTGCATGGTTCTAATGATGCCTTTAAGCTTCAGGAACAGCACTTCACCTTAAAGAATACTGCAGACTTCCAGAGCCAATGATTTTAGGTAAATCACTTCCACTGTTTGTTTTATCGAGTTCTGCTGCAAGTTATGATCTGTAATATTAACTGAATCTTTTCGCCTCTACTGGCACCTGCTAGACGGTTTTGATAGTACGAAACTGCATTGAACAGTGTCGTTATTTTTTCCCTCCTTATCTATTGTCATTAACCCATCAAATGGCTTTATTAATAGCTCATCACACCAAAGCATTACACTGTCAGAAACAACACACAAAGTGCTGGAGGAAAGTGGTGGGCCAGGGAACATCTATGGAGGGAAATGGGTAGTTGTTATCCTGAGTCCCTTCATCTGTGCCAGATCAAGTCAAGATGAAAGGTCTCAAACTGAAGCACCGCCTGTTCATTTCCCTCCACAGATGCCTGCCCTGTGGAGTTCCTCCAGCACCTTCAGACGATCAGCTTAATTTGTCGCATGTACATCAAAGCATTGAAAGATTACAATGAAATGCATTGTTTACATCAATGGCCATCACAGTCTGAGGGTGTGCTGGTAGCAGCCCGCAAGGGTCACCATACTTTTGGCACCAACAATTTATAAGATTCCCTCTCATTCTTCTGAACTCTGGTGCGTAGTGTCCCAGGTGACTCAATCTCTCCTTATTGGCTAAACAATACCTGGAGAACATTCTCTGCAGGATGTCAAAAGCCAATAAACCTTCCCTCAAGTACAGAGACCAGACTGTTAACAGTACTCAAGGTGAGGCCTCACCAGTACCTTGCCTGCTGGAGCATAATCTCCCAACTCTTAAATGCAATCACTCTAGCAATGAAGGTCATTGTTCTATTTGTCTTCTTGATAAACTGATGCACCTGTAAACCATCCTTTTGTGATCCATGCACAGGCACTCCCAAGTCCTTTTGCTGCAATCTTTCACTATTTAAATAATAACCTGATGTATTTTCCTTCCAAAGTAGATGACCTTGCTTTTACCAATGCTGTACTCCATCTGCCAGACCCTTGCCCACTTTCGTAATCTATCGGTATCTGTCCTCAGACTCTCCGTATCCTCTCCACTGTTTGCTTTTGCATTCAATTTAGTTCCATCAGCAAACATAGATCAGCTGTGAACAACTTAGATAGCACATCAAGTCTGGTTATTTCACTGAATGAAGGTGTGGGTGCAATACATAACTGGATGTATATCAGTAACTTAAAAAAATAAGGCAGAAAGAAAATCTTAGCTTGCTATCATTACTGGTGGAGGCTTCCAAGTACTGTGTCAGATTTGTACCTTAATTACAATTAGTTTCTAATTTGGAAATCTGGTCTTTGTCCTTGTTATGGTTGTTAAAACCTAAGCCTACTGGCCATGAGCTTTGGAGATATTTATAGATTAACCATATGTTCAACAAGATAAAGGCTAATTGGGTTCTCATCAAGTTACTATTTTTGCACTTCTGTTTTCCTGTCCCTGAAACTCTTCAGGCAAAGGTGAAGTCCTGACAATAATGCAATCATGGTATCCTTGCCCAGAGTCATTAATTTCCTCTGGAACGCAGTTTGGATGATTAATTTACACAGTATGATATTCCTGTCAGATTACTTTTTCTATAAGTATGTCACAAAATTCAAGATTGTAACCTTTAACAAAACATATGACCATTTGTGGCATGTGAACACTGTGGTGCTAACAGCAAGAAGCTTGTTGATGGATCAAAGATTCTTAATGCATAAAGGTATCTTAAAATCTCATACCAAAGGAATGGTGAGAAGAATGTGAGAACTGCCCTTATCTTCTCCTCACAAATCTATCACCTCCCTCTGGTCACCTTCTTCCTTCACTTTCTCCCATGGTCCACTCTCCTGTCCTACCAGATTCCTTCTTCTTCAGCCCTCTACCTTTTCCATCTTCCAGCTTCTCACTACATCTCCCTTTCTCCCACCTACCACTTTCCCCTTCATCTGGCTTCACCATCTTGTACTCTTTCCCCTCTCCCCACTTTTTTACCCAGGCTTTTTCACCCTTCCTTTCCAGTACTGATGAAGGGTTTTAGCCTGTGACATCGACTCTTTCTTCTTCTCCATAGATGTTGCCTGACTTGCGGAGATCCTCCAGCATTTTGCGTGTTGCTCTGAATCATATTAAAGTTGTCAGTTGAGGATAAATATCAGACAAGATACAAGAGGAAGCTCATCAGATCCTCCTTGAGTAATGCACAGCATCTTTTGGAAATCTCAGTTGACAATCGTACAGATTGAAGATGCAGTGGACACATTATTGGAGTACCTTCTCTTCATGGTCTTCTGCTGCTGTAGTCCAGCCACTTCAAGATTCAAGGTTAGAGATGCTCTTCTGCACACCACTGTTGTAACATGTGGTTATTTAGATTACTGACACCTTCCTGTCAGCTTGATCCAGACTGGCCATTCTCCTCTGATCGCTCTCATTAACGAGGCATTTTCTCTCATAGATCTGTCAGTTGTAATGTATTGAATACTGCAGTAATATTGGAGTAATATTGTAAGTGGTGGTGGTGGCATCCATCGGTCTCGAGAGACCATGGATCTACGCCTGGAGTTTCCAGGGCACAGGCCTGGGCAGGGTTGTATGGGAGACCGGCAGTTGCCCAAGTTGCAGGCCTTTCCCTCTCCACGCCACCGATGTTGTCCAAGGGAAGGGCACTAGGACCCATGCAGCTTGGCACCAGTGATGTCGCAGAGCAACGGGTTAAGTGCCTTGCTCAAAGACAAAAACATGCTGCCTCAGCTGAGGCTCGAACCAGTGACCTTCAGGTTACTAGTCTGATGCCTTGCCCACTAGGCCATGCACATATTGTAAGTATATTGTTTGATTATGCAGTATCTGCTTCATAAATCAATATGGGTTATATATAAGTATGTGAATGCATACGTCATTATGCCACCACATCAGATGTGTGCACCTCACTAGAAGACAGGAAAAACAAACTAAATAGGCAAGTATCTCAGCTCCTGTGTTTATGTTTTGATTAGCTTCTGGAGTTATGAAACATAACACCACTCACTGGATGTTTTCTGTTTTTGCACCACTCTGTAAACGCTAGAGATTGATGTCCATGAAAATCCCAGAAGACCAGCAGTTTCTGAGATACTCAAACCTCCCCATCTGGCAGCATGGTGCATTCCACAGTGAAAGTAACTTAGAACCCATTTCTTCCCCATTCTGATATTCGGTCTGAACAACAACTGAACCTCTTGACCATGTCTGCATTCATTTATGCATTGAGTTGCTGCCACATGATTGGCTGATTGGATATTTGCACTAACCAGCAGGTGTATCTAATAAAGAGGTCACTGAGTGTACAAGAGGAGAGAACTGGAGGCATATAGAGGTCTGAAGGCTTGTAGAGCCGAAGGAGGTTACAGACAACTGTTATACAAATAAACAAGTGTAAAATTAAATTTAAAAATTAAGAAGGTGTCTTTCCCCTTCCTTTCCAGTCCTGATGAAAGTCTCAGTCCAAAACATTGACTCTCTACTCATCTCCATAGTTGCTGCCTGACCTTCTGAGTTTCTCTAGCATTTTGTGTGTGTGTTTGGCTGTATCCACCATTTTTCCCAGACTTTCCCATGCCTGGGAATCAGTGTGAGACACTGAGTCTATCAGTAAATTGGTTAGCTGTATAACAGAGCAGAGATAAACTCTCAGTGGCCAGTTTATTAGATACACCTGTAGAAGAGATCTGAATGCACAACATGTTGAACCTTGAAGTGGATGGGTTACAGCAGCAGAAGACCAGTGGGCAGGAGGTGGCCACAAAGTGCACATGTTGATAATTACTTTTTGTGGATTTGTCATTTTCCTGGACATTGGATCACACAGCAAATCAGATGATCCAAAGCAAAAAGAAACTACCTGTATTTGGGCCTGCTTTTGGATATTTAGAATTAAGTACTTAGATGTAACTTCCACTTTTTGGACTAACACATTTGTTTGAGAATCATTTCTGTGCCTTAAGCTCTCTCAACCCTATACCGCACTGCTTCTGATCCTGGACAGCAGAATGTGTTCAGGGATGACCCAGTGAAATGAATTAACATTGATAGGTATTAAAAAGACAGAGAATCTATCTTCACAAAAATCATGGCTCATTTCATGACTGTTTCTCCAATAGATTAGCCTCTAACTTGGTGAGGTAGCACAATATCATCATCACTATGTGCTGTGTGATGTGGGCGATCATGGTCTCATGACCATGATTGTTCTTGTCAAATTTTTCTGTAGAAACGGTTTGCCACTGCCTTCTTCTGGACAATGTCTTTACAAGATGACCCCAGCCATTATCAATACTCTTCAGAGATTGTCTGCCTGGTGTCAGTGGCCACATTACTAGGACTTGTGATATGCACCAGCTGCTCAAACGACCATCCACCACCCGCTCCCATGAGTTCACGTGACCCTGATTGGGGGTGGGGAGGGAGGGGGTAAGCAGATGCTACACCCTGCCCAAGGATATCCTGTGGGCTATCGGAGAGAAGGCGTGCCTTACGTCTCCATTGGTAGAGATCTTTCTACACCCCGCCACCCAATATCATCTGATTCAAAATGCAAGCCTCTTAGCTTTTTTCTTACTGCTTTTGAAACTTGGATGGTTCTCAAACTGTGGCACTGAGTTTTGTGTCACTTTATACAGTGAGCTGAGGGAATTAGATGGGCAGGGGATGCAATGTCTAACCATCACTGTTAAACCGCTACCATATGTTGTATTTGGGAGGGGGGGACTGCATGAATCATACTGTATTTATATCCCAGTATAAACAGATTGCAAGTCCCTTGCGGAGCCAGCTTCATTCTTTTTTTTTCTCTGGCTGCTATGGTAACAAGAGAAAAAACATTGAAGAATCTGATCCAGTAACGTCACTGTATCAGCAAAGCATCTTCTACCTGGTGGGAATAGACCTTTGTGCCTCTGCATTTACATTTCCTTCTGCTTATTCCTTATTTTTATAATCACTTCACCTCCTCTCTTCTCCATTGTCAACTTCTCCATCCCTAGAGAGTCAAACATCACAGAAAAAGGCGCATTTATCCATCTCATCAATGCATCCAAATTGGCTATCTGAGCTTGTCCCTTTTGCCTGCGTTTGGCCCTTATCCCTCGAAACCTTTCCAATCCAAATACCTGTCTAAATGTCTTTTAAACTTTATAATTATACATGTCTCTGTAGTTTTCTCTGGCAGATTGTTAACATATATCCATGACTTTCTGTGTGTAAAATCTGATCTTCAGGTCCATTTTAAATTTTTCCCCTCTCATCTTAAACCTATGCTCTCTAGGTGAACACTACTACACTACTTTTTTGCACTGCTTCTTTAATTTAACTATCATATATACTGTATTTCGCAGATTTTATTAATACATACTGCATTGTACTGCTACCACAAAAACAACAAATTTCATGACATATGCCGATAATATTAAACCTGATTCTGATTCTGATTCTAATTTAGACTCTCCTACCTTGGGAAAATGACTATGGCCATTCTCCTTATTACTACAACTCTTGATTTTACAAACCTCTGTAAGATTTATTGATTAGCCTTAATAATTTTTGTATGTATGTATATATCTATCGGTCTGTCTGTCTGTATCCATTTTTGTCTTTCTCTCTGTCTGTGTCTGTGCCTGTGTCTGTTTCTATCTCTGTCTATCTGTTTTCAGTTATCTAATTGTCTGTCTATTTCTGTATCTGTCCATGTCTTTGTCTCTATCTCCTTCTCTATCTATTTATCAGGTATATATCAAAACATACAGTGAAATGTGGTATTTGCATCAAATCAGATCAGTGAGATTTGTGCCGGGGGGAGGGGGGCAGTCTTTAAAGATCACCCCTTAGCCTCCTATATTCCAGGAACAAAAATCCCAACCTATCCAGTCCATCCCTATCACCGTGGTAACATCCTCATGAATCTTTTCTGCACTCTTTCCAGCATAATGACATCCTTGGAAACAATCTTCATTGAATCATCCCATAATTCAATTTCCTGAAATGATTTTTAATATGTTTCTTCTTTGTCTGCTGAGGACTATGCTCTGAGGAAGGCGACAAGCTATGGATTAAAATGACTGTGATCATTGTTGTACAGAATGAAGAATGAGATCAGCAGTAGAAGTTTGTTCTTCTGTCAGTATCTCCAGTTGAACTCTGTCTTTTTGTGTGTTTCCCTCTAGCTGTCATTCTGTGGTTCTGTATTGCCATGTTCTCTCGTTTGTTTTCATGCCACATGTGCTTCTGTCTCTGCTCCTGCTCTATTCCGGTCCCTGTATCACTGATTACTCTGCCCTCGTCTGTTTCTCATTATTACCTGTATTGCTGCCACCTGTGTCTCATTGTGCTCCACCTATCATCTGCCTCTCTGTTTATCGCTCAGTATATTTTAGTCCTGTGCTTTCACCAGTATTTTCCTAGATTGTGCCAGTGAGTTTTCCTGAGTCTTTCCAGCATTCATATCTAAGCTCTGTCCTTCTAAGTATCGGACCCGTCTGTTTGCTCACCCTGATTTTGCCTGTTTGTCTTGATTGGTCTGGTTTTTGACTCTGCCTGTTTCCTGATTCTGATTTTTGGATTTCTCTGGATTTTTTTGATCTCCGCCTGAACTTTTGACGCCGACTTTGTTGCCCTTCTGAATTTGTTACTCATTAAATAACACAGTGTGCACAGTACTTGGTCTGCAATTGGGTCCCTGCTCCAGCACCTTGACAGCTTCTTATTATAGCCAGCATAACTGGCACTGCGTAGAGTAAATCCATCGTGAAGCGTGTTGAGCCAGCAGCAGGATCAATCCCATGTCATTGGCACTGCAGTAGTGTTATGCTAATTGCTCTGTTACCATGCCATCCAAAGCATCCATATTCTTGGAACTTTTGGGGGGGGGGGGGCACAGAAAAAAATTGGAGAGGTCTTTGCAGAGATATTTGCTTCATCATTAGCTACTGGTGAAGTTCCTGAGATCTAAAAGGTGGCTAATGTTCTGTTGTTTAGAAAGGATAACAAGGAGAAGCAAGCGAACTTCAGACCGGTCAGCCTGACATCAGTTACTGGAGGGAGTTGTGTGGGACGGGATCTACCAGAATTTGGGAATGCAGAGACTGATTAGAGGCACTCAACAGGGCTTTATGCATACAAAGTTATGCTTGATGGTATTTCTAGTGTTTTTGAGGAGATGACTGAAAAGGTAAATGAGATGCAGAGGAGATTTGTCAGAATGCTGCCTGGATCAGAGAGAATGTCTTATAAGGATAGGTTACGTGAGCTAGGGCTTGTCTCTTTGGAGTGAAGGAGCTTGAGAGGTGACAGGATAAAGGTTTACCAGATGGCAAGAGGCATAGAGCAAGTGAACAGCCAGAGACCGCTTCCCAGGGTGGAAATGGCTCACGTGAGGGGGAATAATTTTAAGGTGATCGGAGGAAAGAATGTGGCAGCGGTAAATTTTTTTTACACAGAGAGTGGTGGGTGCTTGGATTGTCCTGCCACAGGTGGTGGTGGAGACAGATACCTTAGGGACATTTAAGTGACTGTTAGTTTGGCATATGGATGATAGAATAGATCTGGAAAAATAGAGGGCTACGAGGGAGGGAAGGGTTAGACTGATCATGAATTAGGTTAGAGGGTCATCACAAAGTTTTGGGCCAAAGGGCCTGTACTGTTCCATGTTCTATGTTCTGTGAATGCAGTGCACTCAAAGGCTGCTTCACCTGGAATGATTGTTTGGCTGATTATGATAACAAATCACAAGAGGTTAGCAGACAGGGGCTGCAAGAAGCTACGAAGATAACTGGCATCATGAGAGAGACACGAGAGAGTGCAGATGCTGGAATCTGTAGCAGAAAGCAACCTGTTGGAGCATCTCAATGTGCCGAGCAGTATCTGTGGGAAGAAGGGGATTGTTGATGTTTCATGTTGAATCTGATTCATCTGACTGGCTGTATCACTGTCTGGTACGGAGGAGTCAATGCACAGGATCAGAGGGTAGTAAACTCAGCCAGCTCCACCATGGGCACTAGCTTCCCCACCATCTAGAACATCTTTAAAAGGAAATGGCTCAAGAAGTCAGACAGACAGACATACTTTATTAATCCTGAGGGAAATTGGATAATCAGCAACTATCATTAAAGATCCTCAGCATCTACATGGCTTCTTTTCATTGCTACCATGAGGAAGGAGCAAAAAGGGCCCGAAGACACAGACTCAACAGTTTAGAAGCAGTTTCTTCCCCTCCACCATTAATTTATGAATAGACCGTGAACACCACCTTGATTTTTGCTCTCGTTTTCCTCTAATTTTTAAAAATATTTTTTATTGGAACTAATAATAATTTTTAAAATTGCACTGTACTGCTGTCATAAATAAACAAATTTCATGACATACGAATGTCAGTAATAATAAACCTGATTCTGTTTCTGATCAGGAGTAAGAGTGGAGAGGGGGGGATGGGAGTGGTGAGACAGGAGCTCCAGGTGATTGAACTCTGGGCGGGGTTAAGGATGATGGACAGGTTTTTCCAGGAGATAGTGTGAAGTTGGGAACAAGTGCTGTGAGAATGATTGATGGGCGCAGACAAAGAATGAGGAGCTGATGAAGCAACACACACAAAATGATGGAGGAACTCAGCAGGTCAGGCAGCAGCTATGGAAAAGAGTACGGTTGATGTTTCAGGCCAAGACCCAGGGAAGTATGTGCTGGATGCAGAGGCTGGTGGAGCAGTAGGTGAGGACACGAGGAATCCTATTCCTGGTAGGGAGGCAGGAGGATGGGGTGAGAGTGGGCATATGTGAAATGGAAATGATGCAGTTGAGGACAGCATTGATAGTGGACGGAGGGTAGCCCCTTTTTTGAAAAAGGAGGATATCTCCTTTGTTCTTGAATGAAAAGCCTCATTCTGAGAGTAGATGTGGCAGAGACGGAGGAATTCAGAGAAGGGGATAATGTTTTTGCAAGTAGCAGAGTGGGAAGAGGTATAATCCAAGTAAGTGTGAGAGGACATGGGTTTGAAATAGACATCGGTAGATAATCTGTCTCCAGAGATAGAAACAGAGAGATCAAGAAAGGGGAGGGAAGTGTCAGAAATGGACCAGGTAAACTTGAGGGCAGGGTGGTAGATGGAGGCAAAGTTGATGAATTTGACGAGCTTGGCATGGTGCAGGAAGCAGCACCAATGCAGTTGTCGATGTAGCGTAGGAAAAGAGTGGGAAGATCACCAGTGCAGGCTTGCAACATAGACTGTTCCATGTAGCCGACAAAAAGGCAGGCAAAGTTGGGACCCATAAGAGTGCCCATGGTTACACCTTTTGTTTGAAGGAAGCGGGAGGAGCCAAAGGAGAAATTATTGCATGGACTATACCTCTTTTCACCATAATTCTTCTAAAAATGCCATCCCCTTCTCTCAATTCCTCCAACTGCACTGCGACTCCCTTGCCCATTTCTCCCTCCCACTGATCTCCCTTCTGACACTTACCCTTGCAAGTGGAGCAAGTGCTACATCTGCCCCTACACCTCTCCCCTCACGACAAATTAGGGCTCCAAACAGTCCCTCCAGGTGAGGTGACATTTCACTTATGAGTCTGTTGGGTTCATATACTCTGTCCAGTGCTCCCAATGTGGCCTTCTGTATATCAGTGAGACCTGACATAGACTGGAAGACCCCTTCACCAAGCACCTACACTCTGTCCACCAGAAGAAGCAGAATCTCCCAATGGCTACCCATTATTGTGCCACTTCCCATTCCTATTCCAATATATCAATCCACAGGCTCCTCAATGGTCGCAATGAGACCACACTCAGATTGAGGGGATAACGCATTATATTCCATCTGGGTAGTCTGATGGCATGAACATCAAATTCTTGAACTTTCAGTAATGTCACCAGTCTTCATCTCCTTTTCCCTCTCTCAGCTTAACCCCTTGCCTGCCCATCGCCTCCCTCTGGTGTTCCTTCCTGCTTCGATGGCCTTCTGTCCTCTCCTATTATATTCCCCCTTCTCCAGGCCTGTATCTCTTTCACCAGTCAACTTCCCAGCTCTTTACTTCACCTCTCCTCTTCCTGGTTTCACTTAGTGTTCCTCCCTCCCCTCCCCACACCTTTTAAATGTACTCCTCATCTCTTATTCTCCAGTTCTGATGAAGGATCTCAGGTCAACTGCACTCATTTCAATAGATGCTGCCTGTCCTGCTGAGTTCCTCCAGCATTTTGTGTGTGTTGCTCGGATTTCCAGCAACTGCTGATTTTCTCCTGTTTGTGAGGAGCTGACGGAGGTGGGTTGGAGAACGGAGGGTGAAGACTGGATGCAGCTTTTGGAGGATGTTAAGCAGGAACAGAAAGGGCTACCAGAGCTGGAATCTGATGTGTACAGGAGACGACAATGCAATCTAAGTGAGGTGGAGGTGAATGGCAGGTAGAACCAGAACCAGATAGGGGACAGGAGAGCCCTGTGCTGAACTGGATGGATGGAACTAGGAGGGAGAAGAGGTAAATGTGGGTTATGGGTTGCTGAAAGAAGGCAGAGAGTTGAGGGAAATCTTAACGGTTGATAAACTGGCATTTATTATAAGAGATGTGAAGTGTAAAAATTGAGACATTTTGTTGTCATTGTGCGGATTGTTGGTGGACTTCAATGTTGGCTCTGCGCACAGTTGTGATCTCCATTTCTGGGATGTAGCAGTATCAGATGCAGTCTAAAGGATACTCACCAGACTAATTACTGGGATCGAAGGTTTGGCTGATCAAGAGAGGCTTAATCGTTCGGGTCTGTAATCTTTTCAGGTTAGGAGAATGGGTAGTGATCTTGTTGAAACACGTTTTCATGGTACATCAAAGCAGCATGATATCATGGCTGTTAATGTAACACTGTGGATCGCTAGTTACCCGAGTTCACTTCCTGCCGCTGCCTGTTAGGGGTTTGTACCCATGACCGTGTGGGTTTCCTCCACATGCTCGGGTTTCCTCCCATGTTCCAAATTGGTCACTTGGATGTAATTGGGCAACATGGGCTTGGTGGGCCAGAAGTGCTTGTTACCATGCTGTAGGTCTAAATTGAAAGGCTGGGTGGAGATACGTCTCTACCAATGGAGGCGTAAGCCTCCTTCCCTCTGCCAGCCTGCAGGTCACCCTGGGGCAAGGTGTAACACCTGTATTGGCCCCCCACCCCCAATCAGGGTCATGTGAAGCCATGGGAGCTGGTGGTAGATGGTCATATGAGCAGCTGGTGCATATCATAAGTCCTAATTATGTGACCACTGACGCCAGGCAGACAATCTCTGAAGAGTATTGATAATGTGATAACTCAATATATAAGTTTGCTGATGACACCACATTTGTAGGCCGTATTTTGGGTAATGATGAGTCGGAGTACAGAGAGGAAATTAAGAACCTGGTGGCATGGTGCGAAGATAAAAACCTATCCCTCAACGTCAGCAAGATGAAGGAATTGGTTGTTGACTTCAGAAGGAGTAGCGGACCGCACGACCCCATCTACATTGGTGGTATGCAGGTGGAACAGGTCAAAAGCTTTAAGTTCCTCGGTGTTAATATTACAAATGACCTGACTTGGTCTAACCAAGCAGAGTCCACTGCCAAGAAGGCCCACCAGCACCTTTACTTCCTGAGAAAGCTGAAGAAATTTGGCCTGTCCCCTAAAACCCTCACTAATTTTTATAGATGCACCGTAGAAAGCATTCTTCTAGGGTGCATCACAACCTGGTATGGAAGTTGTCCTGTCCAAGACCAGAAGAAGCTGCAGAAGATTGTGAACCTAGCCCAGCACATCATACAAACCAATCTTCCATCCTTGGACTCACTTTACACCGCACGCTGTTGGAGCAGTGCTGCCAGGATAATCAAATACACGACCCACCCAGCCAACACACTTTTTGTCCCTCTTCCCTCCGGGAGAAGATTCAGGAGCTTGAAGATTTGTACGGCCAGATTTGGGAACAGCTTCTTTCCAACTCTGATAAGACTGCTGAATGGATCCTGACCCGGATCTGGGCCGTACCTTCCAAATATCCTGACCTGACTTGCACTACCATACTTCCCCTTTTCTATTTTCTAATTATGATTTATAATTTAAATTTTTATTATATTTACTTCGATTTGTACTCCAGGGAGCGCGAAGCGCAGAAACAAATATCGCTGATGATTGTATGCTCTAGCATCAATTGTTTGGTGACAATAAAGTAAAGTAATGGCTGGAGCCACCTGTCTTGTAAAGACACTGCTCAGAAGAAGGCAGTGGCCAACCACTTCTGTAGAAAAAAATTTCCAAGAATAATCATGGTCACATAGACCATGATCAACCACATATACAACATGGCACATAATCACGATGATGAGGGACAAGCATAAGGGACCAGATAACCTCTCCTGCTCCTACTTCCCTGTGTTCCTGTACAACCAGATGTTTATTAAGTTATTTTTATGTATTTATTTAGAGATTTAGCGTGAAACAGTCCCTTCCAGCCCAATAAATCTTGCTACCTAGCAACCCAAGGAATTAACCCTAGCCTAATCACAGGACAATTTGCAATAACCAATTAACCCACTAACTGGTACATTTTTGGACTATAGGAAAAAACCAGAGCACCCGGAAGAAACCCATGCAGTTACTGGGAGAATGTGCAAATTTTCTTAGAGAGGATGCCAGAATTGAACTCCAAACTCCAGCGCCCTAGGGTTAGCTGTAATAGCATCACACTAACCAGTATGCTACCATGGTGTCCTCTGTTGCATAAAACTATCCATAATACGCTCTTTTATTTGAATTCTGTAATGTAAATTGTCATGGCATCTACATCTTCCTTAATTGCATCTCTAAAGTTGACAAACAACCTTCCTGCTGGGAGACATCCTGTTGCATCTTCCAGGAAATTTCAAATAAAAATATTAACCAGGCAGGGTGCATTATTAAATGGATTCTAAGGAGTTCTAGACACAAGAGAATATAAAGGCTGGATGCAAGAGCAAAGAATAAATGGCTGGAAAAACTCAGCTGGTTAAGCAGTGTCTGTAGAGGCAATGGAATGGTCAAGATTTTGAGTTGAGACCTTGCCTCAGGACATTTTACATGTCTAGTGCAGGATCTCAACCTAACACATAGAACATAGAACATTACCCACAGTTTGGGCCCTTCAGCCCACGGTGTTGTGTTGACCTTACAAGCGACTCTATATGACTCTAATCCAAACTCAGGTTGGAGGAACAACACCTTATATACCGGCTGGGTAGCCTCCAACCTGATGGCATGAACATTGACTTCTCTAACTTCTGTTAATGCCCCTCCTCCCCTTCTTACCCCATCCCTGACATATTTAGTTGTTTGCCTGTTCTCCATCTCCCTCTGGTGCTCCCCCCCCTTTCTTTCTCCTCCCATCCCATGATCCTTTCCCTTCTCCAGCTCTGTATCACTTTCGCCAATCACCTTTCCAGCTCTTAGCTTCATCCCACCCCCTCCGGTCTTCTCCTATCATTTCGCATTTCCCCCTCCCCCCCCCCCCCACTACTTTCAAATCTCTTACTATCTTTCCTTTCGGTTAGTCCTGACGAAGGGTCTCGGCCCGAAACGTCGACAGCGCTTCTCCCTATAGATGCTGCCTGGCCTGCTGTGTTCCACCAGCATTTTGTGTGTGTTGTTGTTAAGCGACTCTATTATCAACATAACCGTTCCTTCCTACGTAGTTGCAATGGAGAGTATCCGGTAAATCACTCCTTACACATGCGCAATTGCCCCCACACAAACATTGCCTTGTCATTCTGCTGTTATTGTGCTGAGTGCATGCACTTCGAAGTCTTCCCCGGTGTATTCTCATAATCAAATCCTAAACCAAGCTTGGATTGGCTTTGTGGTGACTTTCCTGCCACTCGCGGTGGAATATTCCATTTATTCACTAATGTGGAAGTCTAAATGTGTGCATGTATTTGGGAACATGTTTATTTTGTAATATAATTGGTACGTACGATTAGGTCCGGGGTGCATCATATTCTAATTCCTGTGTAATTTTAAGTTAACTTTGTGGGTGATTAAAGATGGTACGTCCTGGTGCTGAATGAAAGGTGCTCTTTGCCCTCAGTAGGGGACAGAGATCAGGGCTGCTAGGAGTTCACACTGAACAAAAATAACTATCTTTCTGTAAATATTAGCAATTTTCTTTTAACTATTTTTGCTAATTTTTGTAAATTAGATTTTTGAAGCACCTAATAAACAGTCTTGCGCTAAAGTGCTCAGTGATTCTAGCCATGTTTCCTTTGTCCATAGCCCACATATCTAGCAATAGTCCGTATTCTGATCATCCATGTGCCTATCCAAGAGTTTCATAAATGTCTCATATCTGCCTCTATTACCACACTTGTCAGAGTGTTCCAGCACCCAACACTATCTTTGTAAAAAGCTTACCTCTGACAACCCCCTGAACTTTCCTCCAATCACCTTCAGTTTATACCCCCTTGTATTAGCTATTTCTGCTCTTGGGGAAAAAAAGTTTCTGATATTAGCACAATGCTTTATAGTACCAGCGACATGGATTCAATTCCCAACCCTGCCTTAAGTAGTTTCTACATTCTTCCTGTGACTCCATGGGGGCTCTGGTTTCCTCCCACAGTCCAAAGAGATATGGATTGGTAGGTTAAATTGTCCTGTGATTAGGCTAGAATTAAATCAGGGGATTGTTCAGTGGCATGGCTCGAAGGGCTGGATGGCTTATTCCATGCTGTATCTCAATTTAAAAAAACCTATATCAAGTCACCTCTTGATAAGAAACATCAATCATCTCTTTTCCTCCAGGGGTGCTGTTTGACCCATTGACTTCTTCGAACAGAATATAATTTGCTCCAAGGGCATCAGGCGACAAGAGCTAAATTTTCCTCCCAATTTGTCTGCTATTTTTTCCTCATTCCTTGATGTCTTTCAAGATGCCTCTTCACAGCTCACCTAACTGGGGAATTTACAAGAATTTCTATCATGTCCATTTGGATCCCTTTGGGTTTGTCACCACTCCAGTGAAATTAAACTAGAAACAGTAAAACTGTTGTACAGGAGAGTAAAGCCCTGAGGTGGGAAGGTAGGAGAGTTTGATGTTCTCCCTAACACAACTCTCAATTGCATGACAACCGGCAGACAGAATTACAAGATGATTTTTCTTTATTTGTTTATTTATTATTTATTCATTCAATGAGATACAGCGTGGAGTAGGATCCTCCGGCCCTTTGAGCTGAACCGCCCAACAATTCCCCAATTTAATCCAGGCCTAATCATGAGACAATTCACATTAACCAATTAACCTAGCAACCAGTACATCTTTGGACTGTAGGAGGAAACTGGAGTGCCCAGAGGAGACCCATGCAGTCATGGGGAGAACGTACAAAATCCTTACAGACAGTGGTGGGAATTGAACCCGAGTTGTCTGTAAAATGGTGTGCTAACCACTATGCTACTATACCACCCTTTATTGTTCCACGTTATGTTTCCAATAGTAGTGCAATGACTCAATTTGAGTATGATGTTCTCCTCAGACACCGCACGGCCCTTGCCAGATCACTTGAAAGGCAGCTGCTGCGGCCTTGCTCCACCTTCACAGCCGCTGTGATGCGCCATCATCTTCCATCAGCTCCACCGTTAAATCTTGGTCAGATCACTCTGCCTGGAACCTGCCCCTTGACCCATCATGGCAGACCATCCCAGGAGCTAAGCTCCAGACAACATTGTTCTTGAGATCTTAGGAACTCACAGTCTCTCCACCGTTATAACATGGCAGTCCTCAGAAACTTTATATTGTACCACTCATCCTGTCATAAGTTTTACTCCTGTTGTAAAATTAGGCATTCAATAAGATCGTGGTTAATATTTTACTTCAATGTTATTTTGGGGCAACAGCATAGGGGTTAGCATAGTGCTATTACAGGGCGAGCAACCTGGGTTCAATTCTACCGCTGTAAGGAGTTCATACGTTCTCCCCGTGACCATGTGTGTTTCCTCTGGGTGCTCTGGTTTCCTCCCACATTCCAAAGATATAATGTTTAATAGGTCAATTGGTTATATGGACTTAATTGGCCAGTGTGGCTCATTGGGCCTGAAGTCCCATTAAAAGTGCTGTATATTTATATAAGAATTAGTACTTTCCAGCATTAATCTTATTTAGTCATTTAATATTTAAAAATCTACTGATCTCTACAAGCAATTTAGTGACAGAATCTTCTCAATCCTTGGTTAGAGAAATCCATTGGTTTGGTTCCCTGAATGGTCAACCACTTACTTTGTGTGATTCTAGATGGGACAACACAGACAAGGATCATCAGTGTATCTACATGAGCTCTCTGTATCTGTAATTCCCTGTAGGTTCTGACATGTTTGTTTGAGATCACCTAACTTACACAAATGTTGCCAGGACATGAGGGACTGGGTTATGGGAGAGTTTGGGCAAGTTAGGACTTTATTCCATGGCGCATAGCTGACGGAAGGGTGACCTTACGGAGGTGTATAAAATCATGAGGTGCATAATCAGGATGGAGAAACACAGTTCTTTTCCCAGGGAAGTGGAAACAAAAACTTGTGGGCATAGGTTTAAGATAAGAGGGCAAAGATGTAAAGAGACCAGAGGAGCAGTGGGTGTCAGGGATATGGAACAAACTGCTATAAGGAAGTGCTTCAGATAAGTACAATGACAACATTCAAAACTGATGTGGACAGGTGTGTAGATAGTAAAGGTTCAGAGTGATATGCCCTCTGGAACCTTTACTGTCTGTATACACCTCCACCTGGGTCCCATCCTCCTTCCCTTTTGCCTATGGTCCACTCTCCTGTCCCATCAGAATTGTTCTTCTCCAGTCCTTTATTTTTCCAACCCACTAAGTTTCTCCTATCATTTTCCCCTCCACCTTCCTTTTAATTCTAGCATCTTCTTCCTTCCTTTTCAGTCCTGAAGAAGGGTTTCGGCCCAAAACGTCGACTGTTTTTTCATTTCCGTATATGCTGCCTGACCTGTTGAGTTCCTCCAGAATTTTGTATGTGTTGTTATCTATATACATGTCCAAATGAATTTTAAATGTTGTCATTGTGTCTGCCTCCACCACGTCCTCTGGCATCACAGGCAAATGGGACTCTCTTAAGAGGGCAAAGTTTCAACTTTGAACTTTCCTCTTTGTGGTGACATGTGTTTGAAATAACATTTTTAATCATCACCTCAAGTGAGAAGTTTCAATTTAGTCCTCATTTGAAAGCTACTTCTTGACACGGAGTGATTCCGTTTTTTTTCATCCCAAACTCATAAGTCAAATTCAGATTCAGATTCATTTATCACATGTACACGGAAACATGCAGTGAAATGCATCGTCTGTGTTTGCAATCAACACACCCAAGGATGAGCTGGGGGTGGCCCACAAGAGTTGCCACACATCCTGACGCCAACATAGCATTCCCACCATGCTCAGCAAGTGTCGCCACACTTTCCAGCACCATGCCCACCGTGACGGGCACAATTCATAGCTTCCTGGATCATCTCAAACATAGCAAGAATGTAGAACTTACAATTATTTTGAAGTGTGTGTTGAGGGGTGCAGTGTTAGCCATGCTGTTGAATCACAATGAAACAAAGGGATAATCTGTACAATCTCTACTCATAAAATAGTTTTATTTATTGTAAATACATTTCACTAAAACACTTATAAAGTGTATGGATAAAGTTAATAATTTTCAAACAGATATGATAAAAACAAAGTTTGATTTTCTTTAGTGGCTTAATGACCTGTACAGTTGCCTTAACATTCAATACAGAAATAATTTATTAACCCTTTGAGCACTGAAGTTCATTTGTCCCCTCATTCTTTGCTCCCTTACCCAGCGAACGATGTCAGGCGTTCCTGTGCGGAATATCGGAGGAAGAATGTTGAAGGTATGAGTGGACAGATAGAGGTGTATCTGTGCTTCTTAAGGGAACTAAAACATTGATAAAGGATAATGACCTGGAAATTCAGTCCCTTGGCACTCTCTGTTCTGAAGTAGATTGCGACTGCAGCCATCTTGTGTTGATATGTGCACTGAAAATCTACTTTCAATGAAGATTTACAGGAAGAAGTGGCAGCATCTTGGGAGTGGAATAAACAGCTGATGTTTTGGGCTGAGACCCTTCATCAGGACTGAAAAGGAAGGGGAAAGAAGCCAGAATGGCTTTAAATCACACATTTCAAAATTAGGTTTGGACTGGCCGATGCCATTCCCTGTACACCAGTATTTTGGAGCTCTGTCCTGGAAATAAGGCTAAGGAGATTTTGTTCAACATAGTTCTTGGAACACTCATGCCTTCATAGTTCTGCTTCAACTTCAGCATCTCTTTAAAGGAGGCCTCTGAGAACAGCACTGGGAATCGGCTCAAAGAAGATTCCCTTTATTTTTAGCCTAGCTGCACTACTTAAGGATCTCACTCTCCCCCTTCCACCACATTGCTGACACTGCCTCACAGTCATGCCTTCCTGGCTACCTTTCCCTCCATGGGTCAAATCACATGAGCTAGCGGCCAGTCTCCCTTCAGCCCTACCGAGGCGGCAATCTCTTGGTGCTGCCTCTCCAATCCTGGTTCTCATTAAACACTCAGTGGTGGCCACCTCCCATTCCCCACAATCTCACAGCTCCAGAATGATGTTCACCATATTTCTCTGAATGCCATTGACTTTCACTATGAAATGCTGATAGCAAAAATAATGCTGATTATTGGGCCACATAGTCAGTATGACACTCATGGTAGATGTGAATTTCTAGACATTTTCTTACATCCCATGAACTGCACATGTTTGCAGCTCTCACTATCTCCATGAGTATTGTTAACGTATTCACTGATCTCAGCTGTACTCTGCATTTCAGCAGGCCCTCTTCCTCTCCTTTTCCCTCTCCCATCGTCCATTTCCCTCTCGCTCTCCCAGTCATACTCTTCCTCTCCCACCTCCCATTTTCCTCTCCCTCTTTCACTTTCCCTCTCCATCTCTCCCACCCTCTTCATCTCCATCTTCCTCTCCCTCTCTCCATCTTCCTGTCCCTCCATATTTAACTGACCACCTATCTTTTTACTCAACAGCGTAAATAATGTGATCAGAGCAAGTACCCTATTCAAGTGGTAATTGAGATAATTTAAAATTGGATGTTTTGCTGGATGGCTGTAGTTAGTGATTAATTCTCCTGTATTAGCTCACAAAATTATACACACCAAACATGGTATAAGTCAGTTTATGATGATTGTACAAATAATCATGAACACGTCTGAGCTGTGTAGATCAATTAAATCAGTAAGTATGAAATATGGAAATTATTAAGAGATAATGCGGCCTCTAATTGTAAAATGGGATTGATGGGACTGCTCTACTTGGAATGATCTGGATTAGAGAGCATGGCCCATGAGGAGAGGTTGAGCAAGATAGAACTCTTTCTCTTGGAGAGAAGGAGGATGAGAGGTGACTTGATAAGATGATAAGAGGCATTGGACAGCCAGTATGCTTCCCCCAGGGTGAATATAGCTAATACAAGAAGGCATAATTTTAAGATGATTGCCGGAAAGTATAGGCAAGATATTTTTTTTACACAGAGAATCATGAGAGCATGCAATGTGCTGCCAGATGTGGTGGGGGAGCCAAATAAATTAGGGACATTTAAGCAACTCTTAGATAGGTCCATGGATTGAGGAAATATTGAGGGCTATGTGGGAGGGAAAGCATTTGATTGATCTTGGAATTGGTTAAAGGGTCAGCACAACATCGTGGGCTGAATGGTCGTACTGTGCTGTACTGTTCTATGTTCGATGTTTTATGTTCTATGGAAGATGCATAGGCAGAGATCCCAAATGGTCGACGTTTTTAACTATGATTATTTTATAAGTATAATTAGTCCTGTTGCTATAATTAGAACTCCGTTTGCTCTAATTACTCCTTGTGTTAAATTTAACCTAAAGGCAAAGGATTATTTGGCAAAGTTGAAAACTTTCTCTTGTTCTGCTGGCAGTAAGGCATTGTACCCTCAGTGCTTACAGCATTATTGCACGGATCATTGCACAACAACAAGGAACCATTTCCCTGTAGTCATGCTCGAGGAAAGTCCATAAAACCAAGAGACTGTACGACATATAAGCAGAATTAGGCCATTCTGCCCATCGAGTCTGCTCCACCATTCCATCACAGCTGATTTATTATCCCTATCAACCCCATTCTCACATTTTTTTTCCCCTGTAACCTTTGACACCCTTACTAATCAAGAACCTATCAATGAATGAGGCCTCTGTTGGTTAGGGTCAACCATGAATGTTATGTCGTAGCTGTCCAGACACGCAAGCCAGGGCAGTACAATATGGAGAGCAAGCTGTTGCCCGCGTAGAAAGCTCCACCTATCCATGGATCAGATGAACCCAAAGGAACGGCAGAGACCGATACAGTTTGGCACCAACAGCGTCACTGGAGCTGCCGACCAGCATTGAATTCAACGTAGGACTGCCTAGGGACTCCAGCGACGGATTTTTCCCTCGGGGTATACTCCCCAAACCTTCCCTTTGAGTGGGTGTAGCCACAAGGCAGTGGAGGTTTGAGATCAGTGTTTTCCTTCTCCTAGGTGACTGCCAACCTCGGCTGACGAGCCCCATCTGCCCTCAGTGACTGGTTTTAAGGTGGCAGTAGCCGACCTTTCCCCCTCCTGTTCCATACAAACACACACAAAATGCTGGAAGAGCTCAGGAGGCCAGGTAGTATCGATGGAAAAGAGTAAGGTCAACGTTTCGGGCCGAGACCCTTCAGCGGGTCTGGAGAACAAGATGAGGAGTAGATTCAAAAGGTGGGGGGAGGGGAGGGAGAAACACAAGGTGATAGGTGAAACCGGGGGTGGGGGGGAGAGGTGAAGTAAAGAGCCGGGAAGTTGCATAAGGGAGTGGTAGTGGGGACTGGCTTCCACTACCTATGAAATGGTCCCAATGGCGCACAACTCCATTAGCCTCTGACAACCAGGTCCAGCTCCTGGACTTCACATGTGGCTTAGCTACAAAGCCTGCTGGAACAGTTTCTACTGACGGGAGAAGGGGGGAAACCTATCAACCTCTGTGTTAAGTATACCCAGTGATCTGGCCTCCACAGCCATCTGTGGTAATGAATTCTACAGATTCATCACCCTCTGGCTAAAGAAATTCCTGCTCAACTCTGTTCTTTATTCTGATGCGGTGGCCTCTGGTCCTAGACGCCCCCACTATAAAAAACATCCTCTCCACATCCACGTTAGCTCAGTTTTTCAATATTCAATAGCTTTAAATGAGGCCCCTTCACATTTTTCTAAACTCCAGTGAGTACAGGCCCAGAGCCAAATGATGCTCCTTATACAGTACTGCGCAAGACTTTTAGGCACATATATATAGCTAGAGTACCCAAGACTATTGCACAGTACTGTATCTACACAATATTTACCATTATTAACAAAAGCAGACATTACTGTTTCAAGGGCAAATAAAGAAAAGATGGAGATGCAAACAACACACACAAAATGCTGGTGGAACACAGCGGGCCAGGCAGCATCTATAAGGAGAAGCACTGTTGACGTTTCGGGCCGAGACCCTTCGTCAGGATGAAGATGGAGATGGATGTCATTCCACCATGTGCTTTAAACAAAATCAAAATTAACCTTCGCACAATATGATATAAAAACAGCTTACAGTACATGCAGATATCTTCTATGCACCCTAGCCATACTGTATATATGTGCCTAAAACTTTTGCACAGCACTGTACATTAACCCTTTTATTCCTGGAATCATCTTCATGAAGCTCCTCTGGAAAGTCATATGGTGTTCTATTTAAACTGTTAGAACAAAATCAAGGTGCAATAAAGAAACAAATCAGGAAGGCAATTCAGAAGCTCGGTGCAGTTACCTAATCTCAGTGGATTGGAAGATGCTTATGAAACTCTAGTTTCCTCTGTTGGAGAAGTGTGAAATTTTTAACAGCTTGAAGCAGCTTTGAGAGCATAAAGATGCTGTTTAAGGAACAGCATGTAGAAGCAGGATTATGTAAGTAGGTTTTCTGAAAATAAAGGGTGAAGTGCACAAACTGCAAGGAGTTTGAGATCGGACATTTTAGCATCTTCGCTCTGTCCACCACCCATTTTAACTCCACTTCCCAATTCCCATTCCAACATGGCCTCCTTTACTGCCACAATGAGACCACTCTCAGGTTGGAGGAGCAACACTTCATATCCTCTGGGTAACTTCCAACCTGGCAGCATCAACATCGATTTCTCTAACTTATAGTATTTTCTTCCCTCTCCTCTTCTCTCTTTTTCCATTCCCATTCTGGCTTCCCTCTTACCCCATCTCTTCTCCTCATCTGCCCATTACTTTATCAACTTTTCTTTCAACTCCATAGAAGCTGCCTGATCAGCCGAGTTCCTCCAGCATTTTGTGTTTGCTTGTTTTTCTGGGTTACCAGCATCTGCACCACCGTCCATGATTGTATCTTTGCAGGAATCCTTAGATGCGATGAAATTTGAAGTATAGAGATTCAAATTGTTAATATTGGTGAGAAGAATAGGGCGAGGCCATATAAGGGAATGCAGGAACTGAGATAAATGTATTATCTTTGGCTATATCAGCAGAGGCATCAGCACTAATAGATAGAAGTTACTTTAAAAATTTGAAATCCACACTGGACTACTGTGTTATTTCAATATATTTCATGACAAGAAGGTGTCATAGCCTTGGAGCTTGTATGGAGGAGAATGATGAGGACTGTACTATAGACGAGAAGCTCAGTTATATGGAACAACCAAATATGCGATAAAGTCACAGAATCACAGAATGATGCAGCACTGAAACAGGACTCTGCCTGAGCCCTTCAATACTGACCATCAGCAAACTATCTACTCAAATGCCATTTAATGGAGTCATGGAATAAAAGAGTAAATTTACAAGGATGTTGCCAGGACTTGAAGACCTGAGCTACAGTGAAAGTTTGAATAGGTTAAGAATTTATTCCCTAGAAGATAAGAGAATGAAGGGAGACGGATGGAACAGGTAGGGTAAATGCAAGCTGTCTTTTTCCACTGAGGTTGGGTGAGAGCAGAGGAGTTAAGGGTGAAGGGTGAAAGGGGAACTTGAGGAGGGACTTCTTCACTCAGAATGGGGTGCGAATGTGCAACAAACTGCCAGCAGAAATGGTAAGTGTGGGTTCGATTTCAACATTTAAGAAAACATTGGCAAGCTAGGGTTGTGGTTACACAATGCTTTACAGTACAAGTGACCTGTGTTCACGTTCCACTGCTGCCTGTAAGGAGTTTGTACGTTCTGCCCGTGACTGCGTTTGTTTCCTCAGGGTGCTCCAGCTTCCTCCCACAGTCCTACCGGTTGATAAGAGTAATTGATCATTGTGAATTGTCCTGTGGTCAGGCTAGGGGTAAATTGGGGGCTGCTGGGCGATGTGGCTTGAAGGGCTAATCCCATGCTCTATCACAATAATCAATAAATACATAAATAGAAGTGTCTATCAGTACATGGATGGGAGGGGAATGCAGGGCTGTGGTCTAGGGGCAGGCCAATGGGACTTGGCAGAATAATAGATCAGCATGGAATAGATGGACTGGTGTTTCTGTCTCTGTGCTATGGTGCTCTGTGACTCTAATACTTTATAAGTTCTTTGGCCTAGGGATTCAAGATCATCAACAGTCTGTCAGAGTAAATAAGGTGAAATGTTTCTACTGGCACAAGGTTGAGAGCCATTGGTACCAGTCATAATGTACAAGATTAGAAGGTAAAATGGCCAGAGATTGTATGACACACAAAATGCTGGTGGAACGCAGCAGGCCAGGCAGCATCTATAGGAAGAACAGTCGAAGTACTTCTCGGCCCGAAACGTCTCTGTATGAAACATCTCGGTACGAAAGGGTCTCGGCCCGCAACGTTGACTGTACTTCTCCCTATAGATGCTGCCTGGCCTGCTGTGTTCCACCAGCATTTTGTGTGTGTTGTTTGAATTTCCAGCATCTGCAGATTTCCTGGTGTTTGAGAGATTGTATGAGGCTTTGTATATTGCATGCAAAATTATTTATTGAGATGTGTGGAGTAGACCCTTCCGGTTCTTTGAGCCATGCAGCCCAGCAACCCCTCAATTTAATCCCAGTCTAATCACGGGACAATTCGCAATGACCAATTAACCTACCAACTGGTATGTCTTTGGACTATGAGAGGAAACTGAATCACACACAGGAAACCCATGCGGTCACGGGGAGAACGTACAAACTCCTTACAGGCAGAGTCAGGAATTGAACCTTGGGTCACCTGTACTGTAAGGCATTGTGCAGACCACTGCGCTACCATGCTGCCCAATAAGGTAATCATGATGACATATTTGCATGGTGGTGGAACTGGATTTGACAGTAACTTCCAAAATAAGCTAGGTACGAGTTATAGAGTCATAATGGCACATTCTGAGGCTATTCTGCTCTTCCATAGACAATTCCAATCCTCATCTCCACTCCATCCATGTAACCCATCAAACTCCTATTTAATTACCTTCGAAACTCATCATTCATCGCCTTCATGAGTTCAAGGTAATTAATTACATGTCACTGCTTGTGTAGTGTCTATGTCATAATATGTAATGCAGAACAACAAAGATTCAAGCTGGATGGACTAATGGGAATATGGTGAGCAGTTTTTGGCCCCTTGTTTAAGAAAGGATGTGCAGACATTGGAATAGGTCCAGGAGAGGTTCACAAGAATGATCCCAGGAACAAAAGGCATTTGATGGCTCTGGGCCTGCATTCGCTGGAGTTTAGAAGAATGAGGGGATCTCAGTAAAATTTATTAAATATTAAAAGGCCCAGATAGAGTGGACATGGAGAGGATGGAGCCTAGGATCAGAGGGCACAGCCTCAGAATAGAAGGATGTCCCTTTAGAACAGACATGAGAAGGAATTTCTTTAGCCAGAGGATGGTGAATCGGTGTAATCTATCACCACAGATGGTTGTGAAGGTCAAGTCATTGTATGTATTTAAAGTGGAGCTTGTTAGATTTTGATTAGTAAAGGTGCCAAAGGTTATGAGGAAAAGGCAGGAGAATGGGGTTGAGAGGGATAATAAATCAGTTATGATGAAATTACAGAGCAGACTTGATGGGCCAAAACAGCCAAATTCTGCTCCTGTCTCTTGGGGGGGGGGGGCGGTGTGTGTGTGTGTGTGTGTGTGTGTGTGTGTGTGTGTGTGTGTGTGTGTGTGTGTGTGTGTGTGTGTGTGTGTGTGTGTGTGTGTGTGTGTGTGTGTGTGTGTGTGTGTGTGTGTGCACCAGCCAGATTATTCTAATTAAGCAACCTGTTACCCCACATGCCAATGCAATACTACAGAACAAGGCAGTTTCAGATGAATAACTTAGCACTTTGCATGGCATGGTAGAGATACACCTCTATCAAAGAAACTGTAAGGCGCTTCTTCCCTCCACTCGCCTGTGGGTCACCGATGGGCAAAGAGAGGCACCTGCTTACAGCCTCAGTCAGAGTCACATGACGCCATGGGAGCAGGTGGTGGATGGACGCATGAGCAGTTGATGTATATCACAAGTCCTGGTTATGCGACCACTGACGCCAGGCAGACAATCTCTGTAGAGTATTGATAACGGCTGAGGTAACTTGTCTTGTAAAGACACTGCCCAGAAGAAGGCAGTGGCAAATTACTTCAGTAGAAACATTTGCCAAGAACAATTATGGTCAAAGAGCATGATTGCTCACATCATATGACATGGAACTTAGCAATGATGATGACGAATTTAGGATGTATACAATCATCTATGTGCATTGCACACACACAGACACAGATACACACACACTGAGCAGAGTTATTTAGAAGAGCCTTTGGAGTATTTTACACAGGTATCAAGAAACTTCTATGTTGCTATCCAAATGCTTATCGATACCTAAGTGCCGTCATTCAGAACTGTGGAAGTCATTCTATTCATCACTAATTTATATTGATGCACCATATAGTGGATCCGTCATGGCTTACTATGGCAACTGTTCTTCCCAAACCAGCAAGGAACTCCAGAGTGTGGTGAACAGAGCTTGGCGCATCATGGAATGCAACCTCCCCTTCGTAGATTCCGCCTTCACTTTCCACTACCTTGTTAAAACAGCCAAGGTATTCAAAGACCCCAAACATTCTCCTTTCTCCCCTCTCTCGTCAATTAGGCAAAAGATACAAAAGCCTGAAAGCAGATCCCACCAGGCTCAGGGACAACTTCTATCCTGCTGTTAAAGGACTATTGAATGGTCCCCTAATATGATACATTGGGCTGTTGATCTACTTTTACCTGCACTACACTTGCTCTGTCACACTTTACTCTGCATTCTATGAATGCTTTTCTTTGCATTATCTCAATGTACAGTTAAAACAAAGTGATCTGTATGGAAGGCATACAAAATGAATTCTTATACTGTACCTCAGTACATGTGACAATAATAAACCAAGTTACCAACTTACTGAATCTCACATATAAACCGGAAAACACTCAGCAGGTCAGGGGTGTATGTGCGGAAAGAGAAACAGATATAATATTTCAGATCATAGACTTTCTGATGAAGGGTCTTTGACCTAAAGCATTATTTCTGTGTATTTTATCACAGCTGCTGCATGACCTGTTGAGGGTTTCCATCTTTTTCTGCTTTTATTTTCAGATTTCCAGCATTTTCTTTTTGTGATCGTCATTGAATCTTGCATACAGAGTAACAGTGAATAGAAAGTAGGGTCATTGGTGATGATAACTCTTCTGATACTCAAGAGATTCTGCAGATGTTGAAAATCCAGAATAATTCACAGCAGGAACTTAGCAGGTTGGGCAGCATCCACAGAGAGGAATAAAGAGTCAATGTTTCAGACTGAGTCTCTTCCTTAGTCCCGTGGACTCTTAATTCCTTTCCATAAATACTGCCTGATCTCCCGAGTTGCTCCAGCATTTTGTGTGTGTTTCTCTTCATGAATGCTTTTTGTCCCTGATTGATATTTTTGTTATCAATGCCCTCATGTTATCCAGTTCATTTGTCCTCCAACCTCCATTTCTTTATATGTTATTTTGGATATTGTGCAGTTTTGACGGCTCAGAGGATTGTTTTTGTGGTGATTCTTGGTGCAAAGATGATGGCTAATATAATGACAACATGTGTGTCATTGTGGCATTTGAAGGATTTATTTAATAGTTTTTCCCATTCTCTTTGCCTCTTTCGCCAAGTGGTACATAATACCTCCACAGATGCATTTAAACTAAAGTCTTGATGCCTTTCAGCCTAGGTACACTTTGATGATGTGGGAAATGTTCCTTTGATCCACTGAAAAAGCTCTGGAATTCTCCAAGACATGGACCTAGGCATGGCTCTTTGTAAAATCTGGTTGTGCGAATACCAACTCAGTCCTCAAAGGGTTAAGCAGAGTTGTGATCGTTGCTAAGAATGAATGGATGGCGAATGAACCATCTTTTACCTAGATAATATTTCATCAATATTTTCAGCTAGTTTAACTCAGTCACCTCTAACATCATACTACCAAATTAAACCCATATAATATGAAGTGCTGTATAATTTTCCATATATTCTAACACTTTATTCACCCAACATTGTTTTGAAGTTTTGCTCATGAACAGACACAGCATACACCTAGTTTTTTTTTCTCCCCCAAAGAAAATGTTGCTTTCACCTGTCGACACCTGTTGTGTCAGATACAAATAGATTTGCATGAATCATCTGTAATTTAGACAGAAAAGAAACTCTTTTCATGGGTTGCTACAGCCAGAAATGCCTTCGTTTACTCTAATTAGCTCGGTAAGAGGAATATGTTTTGGCCTAGTTTGCTAATTTTCTGTTTTCTTCATGCAGCTATTTAAAAGTCAAGGCTCTTCTGACTATCCAACAGGCTCGTGAATAGTTATTAAAAATTGCTGCTGAATGCAAACCTAAGGCTATAATTCATCGATTCAGTGGGGTCAGTCCATTCACTTCAAGATTGTCCAAAAAAAAGTGTTTCAGCTGACAACCTTGGAGAGACACCTTGTCAGCTATTTACACCTTCTGCTCTTTGCTTCCATCCGCCATTTTGTAACGAATTTGCAATTAATGTAATGGGAGGTAAAAATAAAGAACAGATGTTACTTCACCTCGGGTAGTTCCACTTTTTCCGACAGAGTTACAGGACAAGTGTCAATGAAGGAAGTCTTCATTGGTACAGGCAGAAACTTAAAGGTAGAGGTATCCAACCCAGTAGATGAGATTAAATAGCAAAAACGTTGTAGGAAAAAACACACGTGAATATGTGTCTAATTTCAAAATATCTACATGGATCCGTCCTTTTCGCCACAAGCCAGATTTACATTCCTTGTAGCAGCAGAAGAAACTCTGGCAGTCTTTACCATCCAGGCATTCATAGACGCAGGCTTCCTCAAAGTCCTGCCAGTACATTGAATTGTTTATGGTAATTACTGAAGAGGACGGCCCCAGGTTCAGCACAGAATAGTTCTGGAACGAAGAAACAAAACGAGATTTTGAATTATATTTCTTAATGTATCATGGAATCATTCTGCTTAGAAACAGGCCACCATTTACCATATTTTATTACTTACTTAATTAGTCTTTTTTTTCTTTGTATTTGCACATTTTGTTGTTTTTTTTTTGCACATTGGCTGTTTATCTGCCTTGTGTGCAGTATTTCTGTAGTGATTTGTTGTATCTGTCATTGCCCGCAAGAAAATGAATCTCAGGGTAGTACATGGTAATGCATATGTAGTTTGATAATAAATTTACTTTGAACATTAAAATTTGAACATAGCGAATCTCATGCATCTTTCTATTCTAAGTTCAACACTTCACCTTATTGTACAAGGGGACCACTTATGTCTCTTTGCACAGTACTGTAGTAATTTTATGTATTGCACTATACTGATGCTGCAAAAAAATAAGTTTCATGACATACGTGAGTGATGATAAATCTGATTCTGACATGGGTCTCTATTGTGGACTGAGAGTGGGAAAGGGGCAGGGAGTGGGGGATCATGGTTGGGAAAAGGGGAAGGGAGAGGGGAGGGAATAGGAAGCAGCAAAAACAAATTAAAAAAAAAAAAGAAACACTCTGTAGTGATTAATAAACCAGTCGTTTGGAATCAGATGACTTTGCCTGGTATCTAAGGACTGGATATGTATGTACACATGCCAGCCCCTCCTTTGGCACTCCTTCTCTGCCACCTGTCCCCCACCCTCCCACAGTGCTCCACCCTTGCTATTCCCAATATCCTTGGCTCCCACCTGATTTACAAACTCATAATTTACCTTTCTTTAGTCGGGTCCAGGTTGTGTCAGATAGATGTGTGCAAAGTGGAATCTGAGGTATACATTGATTCTGATTTGCAAAGACGTTGCTAAAATCTTAGTGAAGTGCTTCTTTTGTATTCTGTTTTGTATTCCAATGAACATTGCAGCATTGCACATTGAAGACCAAACATCCTGAAGGCCCAGATACCGTGCATGTGGAGTGGATGGTTCCTGGTGTGGAGGAGTCTAGGACCGCAGTGCACAGCCTCAGAGTAGAGAGACATCCCTTTAGAAAAGAGATGAGGAAGAATTTATTTGGCCAAAGGGTGGGGAATTCATTGTCACAGACTGCTGTGGCGGTCAAGGCATTGGGTATATTTAAAATGAAGATTAATAGGTTCTTGATTAGTAAGGGCATCAAAGGTTAAGGGGAGAGGCAGGTGAATGGGATTGAGAGGGATAATAAATCATCCATGATGGAATGGTGGGGCAAGCTCAATGGGCAGAATGGCCTAATTCTGTTCCTATGTCTTATGGTCATTTGATTGACTTATAACAGTGGGTTAGAAGCTAACCACGATCTGAAGCACAAGGACATCTTCTATCCCAGCATCATAAGACCATTCAATGGACCCTTTCTATGATAAGATGGACTCTTGATCTTACAACCTCGTCATGATCCTGCACTGTACTGTCTGTTTACACTGTGCCTGCGACACTTCATTCTGCATTCTGTTATTGCTTTTCCCTTTTACTAACTCAATGCACTGATGTGAGGTTATGATCCGTAACATTGTCATTCATGCAAAATGAAGCTTTTCTCTGGATCTCGGTACATGTGACAGTAATAAACTAATTTCATTTACTTTGCCAGCATTTGATCTATAGCCTGTTGTGCCTTGGTGGTTCAAGTGTTTATCTATACACTTATTAACTGTTGTGGGAGTACCTGCCACAACCATCTATTTAAGTAGTACACTCCAGATTCAAAACATCTGTGAAAAAATCATTGATAATAGAGTCATAATCATGGAAAAGAACAGCACAGAAACAGGCCCCTTAACCCATCTAGTCCACGTTGAACCATTTTAACTATCTACTCCCATCTACCTGCACCTGGACCACAGCCCTCCATACCCTCTTAAGCGTCATAATCAATATCACATATACCACTTGCACTGGCAGATCATTCCACACTCTCACGACCCTCTGAGTAAAGGAGCTTCCCATCATGTTCCCTTTAAACTTTTCACCTTTCACCTTTAACCCATGACCCCTGGTTGTGGTCCCAACCAACCTCAGTGGAAAAAGCCTGCTTGCATTTACCCTTCTATAACCCTCATAGTTTTGTATACCTCTATCAAATCTTCTATGTTCCAAGGAATATAGACTTAAATTATTCAATCTTTCCTTATAACTCAGGTCCTCCAGTCCTGGCGACATTCTTATAAATTGTCTCTGTATCCTTTCAACCTTGTTAGGTGACCAAAACTGCACAGTACTCCAGATTAGGCTTCATCAATGTTTTATTCATAACATCCCATCTCCGATACTCAGTACTTATATTTATGAAGGCCAAGTGATTAGAAGCAATAAAGTAATGAAAAAAACTCACTGTTCTGACGAAGCCTCTTGGCCCAATACATCAACTGCTTATTCCCCTCTATAGATGCTGCTTGATCTAAGGAGTTCCTCCTGCTTTGTGTGTGTGTGTGTGTGTTGCTCCAGGATTTCCAGCATTGGCAGAATCTTTAGTGTTTCTCACATCCCACTTGAATCTGCTTCTGATGACTATAAACGTGCACCCTCTGGACTTGGATATCTCTCCACGGGGAGATGTTGCCTATTATCTTCTCTCTCTATGCCCCTCATCATCTTTCAAATAACTTCCAAATTATTTCTAATTTCTAAACAAATTGTTGGTCATAATCCATTCTGAGTTAGTGTTGTACTTCATTATGCAAGGCTGATATTCTGAAGAAAACATCTATTTCAATCCTGCTAATTGTTCTAATGGATTTTGATGCAAAATTATGAAGTAGCTCATTTTTATTATTTAATAATTTACCAGACTGAACAACACTGGCAAGAGTAATCTTTATTTCCTATCCCCAATCCCCTGAACTGTGTTAAGAGTAAACTCCACAGTGTCAGAATCTGGAGCCAAGTACAGGAGGCGCGGCGACTGGCTGTCTGAATGTGAAAGCGGGCTGGCAATGGGAAAGGGGTGTCTTTTGCTATTGTTACTATGTTTGTGCCAGAAAGCATGGTGATAAATCTGCAAATACTGGAAATCCAAAGCAACACACACAAATGCTGGAGGAACTCTACAGGCCAGGCAGCATCTATGGAAAAGAGCAAACAGCGGTTACTGTTTATTCTTCTCCATTGACGCTGCCTGGCCTGCTGAGTTCCTCCAGCATTTTGTGTGTGTTGTGTGGTGATTCTTGTGGGCTTCCCCAGCCCATCCTTGGGTAACCTACACAAAATGCTGGAGGAACTCAGCAGGTCAGGGTGCTTCTATGGAGAGGAATAATTTTGGGGTGAGACCCTTCGCCCCGGCCTGATGAAGTGTCTCAGCCTGAAACATTGACATATATTAATCTCCATAGATGCTGCCTGGCCTGCTGAGTTCCACCAGCATTTTGTGCGTATTCAGCATTTGCAGTGTCTCTTTTGTTTATAGCATCCTTGGGTGTGTTGGTTGTTAACAGAAATGACACATTTCAATAGGCAATAGACAATAGGTGCAGAAGTAGACCATTCGGCCCTTCGAGCCTGCACTGCCATTCTGAGATCATGGCCGATCATCTAATATCAATACCCGGTTCCTGCCTTGTCCCCATATCCCTTGATTCCCCTATCCATAAGATACCTATCTAGCTCCTTCTTGAAAGCATCCAGAGAATTGGCCTCCACTGCCTTCTGAGGCAGTGCATTCCAGACCCCCACAACTCTCTGGGAGAAGAAGTTTTTCCTTAACTCTGTCCTAAATGACCTACCCCTTATTCTCAAACCATGCCCTCTGGTACTGGACTCTCCCAGCATCTGGAACATATTTCCAGCCTCTATCTTATCCAATCCCTTAATAATCTTATATGTTGCAATCAGATCCCCTCTCAATCTCCTTAATTAATTAATCACCTTAATCACTGCATGTTTCGATGTACATGTGATAATTAAATCTGAATCTGAACCTGAATAGGAATGTGTAGATGAGAGTGGGAAAAGCTAGTTTTTCTTGCTTGAAGAGATTAGACCAGATGAGTTTTTAATTGAAGCCAGTAGTTCTCTAACCATCATTACTGAGAGTAAACTGTTTAATTCAAATTAATTTAACTTCTCCATTTGCCTTGGCATTTCAAATCTTGTCATGGATTAAGGAGTTTGGATGCAAGTTCAGTAACCTGTCACTCCTTGTCATGTGAAACAAAGGTGTTAATAAATGATATAAACTGTATTACACTTAAGTTATCCTCAACATATTTATATATAGCAAACAACTAGGGCAATATCCTTAGGGGCTATAGAAGTATAAAATATTCCAATAAATCTCTAAGTAAAACTGCCAGCTCCCTGGATGATTAAGATACTGCCATCGTGAAGGAGGTACAAGAGCCTCACGTTCCACACCACCAGGTTCAGGGAGAGTTATTACCCTTCAACCATCAGAATTCTGAACCGGCATGGATAACTTCACTCACCTCAACTCTGAACTGATTCCACAACTGATGAACTCACTTTCAAGGACTCCACAACTCATGCCCTCAGTATTCATTATTTCTTTACTTGTTTCTTTGTGTATTTATTTGCTTATCTATTTATCTATCTATTTATTATTATTATTTTGCATTTGCACAGCTTGTCTTCTTCTGAACATTGGATTATGTGTGTTCAATTTTCATTGCTTCTATTGTATTTCTTTGCTCTACTATGAATGCCTACAAATCTCCTGGCAGTATATGGTGACATATACGTACTTTGGTAATAAATTTACTTTGAACTTTGAACCAACCACATAACCTTTTTTTTCTGCTTCAGTCTTGATTCAGAGTAAGTTGTATTTCCCTGGTTGGCTTGCTAAAGGGTAATTTTTCAAGCCCACTCCTGCATTACACAGCTGTTCTGATCCGACGTGTAGGCTGGTGATGTGGAACTACAACCCATATCAGTACCTTCCACGCACGGCTTCCCCTGCTGATTGTGTGGGTTTGCGGAATGCTTCCTAATCACAATTTTGTCATTCATGGCGAGACAAAAAGAGTCACAACTTCCAAAATGAGCAATCATTGGCTTGAAAATTAAGAAGCAATATCCTTGCATGTGGGCATGCTATTCCTGATTGGCTATCCTATGTGTTTTGATATTCCTTTCCATTATTGAATGTCTTTCCTTCCTATATCTCTCCTCTGGTCTGTGTTCACCTCAAGAAGCAAGAGATGGAATCAAAGTATCAGTGGTATTTTGATTCAGTTTCTTGGTTCACGAGTTGAATACAGACTATTCATTCCAAAATTGGACTTTGAACTTTGAACCTTATTTTTCCATTCTTATTTTGAATTTGATCCTACCTGATGGAGTTGGTGGATAACTGTTGTTACATGTAACTTTCCCTGAGTCCCGTAGGAAAATCAATCAATGACCAGAAGCAGAGACTGTGGGGGAACTGTCATGGGGCAGGGTATAAGTTCAGCATTGCTCTGTATTGACCCAGGACCTCCACCTCGGTCCCTAATGATATCAAATTAAAATAAGAGCCCAAATGCTATTTTATGTCTGTAAGGAGTTTGTAAGTTCATGATTGTGTGGGTTTCCTCCAGGTGCCCTGGTTTCCTCCCACATTCCAATGATATGCGGGTTAGTAAGTTGTGGGGACGCTGTGTTGGTGGTAGAAGCACGGCAACATACTAGGCTTCCCCCAGTACATCCTCAGACCATGTTGATCATTGATGGAAGCAAAGCATTTCAGTGTTGGTACATTTGACAAATAAAGCTAATCTTTAATGTTTAATTACACCCAGCAAGGGTTTTCACCCAGAATATAAGTAGGCCACAAACCCCTTTCATCCACCTTCTACAGAATTCTCAGAGATGTGCAAGCCTGCCCAAGAAATTCAAACAAGACTCACTGGAAAGTCAGGGGAAGACTACACAACAGGGCCACTGTAGATGGGAGCTCGACATTGAGCCTAATTCAAGACAGAAACATATTGGTTGCTGGGTATTCCTTGATTTGTCATATTCCACATAATGTCTTCCTCTCAGTTACCACTGTCAATCCTGTTGCTGTCTTACGTTCAGTCCAGCTGCCAAAGGATGTATTATTTACCAGCACTGGTTTTCCTTTCTACATCTCTGTTCTGCCCTGCGTACACCTCAAGAGGCAAGAGATAGAATCAAAATCAAAATTTTATTTTCATTAGTTTTATGTTTTGTAATAGCAAAACATAAAACTAATGAAAATAAAAACAAAGGAGTTCAGAATGTGTGTCTAATTCCATTCTTTACTTCAAGGGAGGCATGCGTGTATCACGTGGCAGCATCATGATGTGTGTAGTTCATGTATTTTTACATACAACTTGTAGTGAATTATTTAAATGAACAAGAAGGCTCAATCAAACAATTTACAATATTACTCAAATATTACTGAAATATTAAATGCACAAGCACTATCACTGATATCTTGATCATAAGCATCGGTGATGCTTGTTTAAATGTACAGAAGGGATAAGTGGGGCGGCCATCGTTGGGAGCAGGGCAGTAGTGAGAATAGGAGTGTCAGGCTTTGGCTCGAAGGAGGCATTGGCTCAAAGGAGGCTTTGGCCCTGGGTATGCTTCTGTAAAGGTTCCATTTTTTTTCCTTACTGTACCTTGTGTAGTAAATGGCTGTTGTGTGTTCTTTGTGCCAGATGTTGGAGCCCTGGGAGCCCCAGAGTCTCCCAGGGAACTAAATCTGCATGAAGTGCATCCAGCTCCAGCTCCTTGATGACTGTGTTAGGGATCTGGAGCAGCAGCTGGATGACTTTCAGCTTGTACAGGAGAGTGAGGAGATCATCGATCAGAGTTGCAAGGAAGTAGTCACCTCGAAGTTGCAGGAGGTGAATAGCTGGGTAACAGTCAGGAGAAATGCAACTGAGAACAAGCAGCCCGTGGTCATTTTCTTAAAAAATAAGTAGACCATGTTGGATACTGTTATGGGGGATGACCTCCCAGGGGAATGCCAAAGAGACCGGGTTACTGGCACTGAGCATGGGTTCGAAGTGCAGAAGGGAATGAGGGAGAAGGCAGGGGCGGTAATGATAAGGAACTCAATAGTCAGGGGAACAGACAGGAGATTCTGTGGACATGAATGAGACACCCAGATGGTATGTTACCTCCTAGGTGCCAGGGTCAGTAATGTCTTGGATTGTGAACAGAAAATCTCAGAGAGGAAGGGAGAGCAGCCAGATGTCTTGACACATATTGGTACCAATGATACAAGAGGGAAAAGCAAAGATGTCCTGAAAAGATAATTTAGAGAACTAGGCAGAAAGCTGAGGAGCAGGACCTTCCGAGTAGTAATTTCTGGATTGCTGCTTGTGCCATGTGCCAGTGAGGGTAGAAACAGGAGGATTTGGTAAATAAATGCATGGCTGAGAAGCTGGTGCAAGGGGCAGGGCTTCATGTTCTTGGATCATTGGGATCTCTTCTGGGGAAGGTATGACCTGTTCAAAAGTGATGGGTTTCACCTGAACGCAAGGGGGACCAATATTCTCATGGGAAGGTTTGTTAGACCTTTTGGGGAGGTTTTAAACTAATTTGGCAGGAGAGTGGGATCCAGAGTGAAGGGACTCAGGATAGGATGGTAAAAAAGCAAGGATAGTGTGAAGTTAGACTGTCAGGAGTCTAACAGTCTCCTGATTATGGCAGATGGTAGGACAAAATTGCAGCTAGTAGATTGAGTATCAGTGCATTAGGGATGCAAAATCAAAATAGATAGCAAATGCAGCACTCAAAGGAATATATCTCAATGTATGGAGTATAAGAAATAAGGTGGATGATATTGTTACACTATTACAGATTGTCAGGTATGATGCTGTGGCCATTACCAAATTGTGGCTGAAGGATGGTTGTGGTTGGTAGCTGAATGTCCAAGGTTACACATTGTATTGGAGGGATAGGAAGGTCAGCAGAGTGGGTGGCATGGTTCTGCTGGTAAAGAATGGCAGCAGATCAGTAGAAAGATGTGACATAAGATGTTGAATCCTTGTGGTGTGGTGAGTTAAGAAACCACAAGTGTAAGAGGACCCTGATGACAGTTATATACAGGCCTCCCAACAGTAGCTGGGATGTAGACCACAGGTTACAACAGGAAATAGAAAAGGTGTGTCAAAAGGGCAATGTTATGATAGTCATGGAGATTTCAACATGCAGGTCAATTGTAAAATTAAGTTGGAAATGGATCTTAAGAGAGTGAGCTTGTTGAATGCCTATGAGTTGGCTTTTTAGAGCAGTTTGTCATTGAGCCTACTAGCGGATCAGCTATACTGGATTGGATGTTATCTAATGAACCGGGGGTGATTAGCGAGCTTAAGGTTAAAGAACCCTTAGAAGACAGTGAGCACAATATGATTAAGTTCATCCTGAAATTTGATTGGGAGAAAGTAAAGTCTGACGTAGCAGTATTTCAGTGGAGTAAGGGAAATTACAGTGGTATGAGAGAGGAGTTGGCCGAAGTAAATTGGAAGGAGATGCTGGCAGGGATGACAGCAGAGCAGCAATGGTGTGAGTTTTGAAGGAAAAGAGGAAGGTGCAGGTTAGATGTATTCCAAGAACAAAGATATACTCAAATGGAAAACTAGTACAAGCATAGCTGACAAGGGGAGTTAAAGCTAATGTAAAAACACAAGAGAGGGCAAATGGATAGTAAAAGCTTTTTCAAGTATGTAAAAAATAAAAGAGAGATGAGAGTGGATATAGGTCCACTAGAAAATGACGCTGGAGAAATAGTACAGGACAAGGAGATGATGCATGAACTAATTAATTATTTTGCATCAGTCTTCACTGTGGAAGACACTAGCAGTGTGCCAGATGTTGAAGGGTGAGAGGGAAGAGAAGTGAGTGCAGTTACTATTACAAGGGAGAAGATGCTCAAAAATCTGAAAAATCTGAGTCACCTGGGCCAAAAAACTGCACCCTAGGGTTCTGAAAGAGGTAGCGATAAAGATTGTGGAGCGTAGAAGGTTGAGGGGGGATTTGATCGAGGTATTTAAAATGTTGAGAGGGATAGATAGAGTTGACGTGAATAGGCTGTTTCCATTGAGAGTAGGGGAGATTCAAACGAGAGGACATGATTTGAGAGTTAGGGGGCAAAAGTTTAAGGGAAACACGAGGGGGTATTTCTTTACTCAGAGAGTGATAGCTGTGTGGAATGAGCTTCCTGTAGAAGTAGTAGAGGCCAGTTCAGTTGTGTCATTTAAGGTAAAATTGGATAGGTATATGGATAGGAAAGGAGTGGAGGGTTATGGGCTGAGTGCGGGTAGGTGGGACTAGGTGAGATTAAGAGTTCGGCACGGACTAGGAGGGCCGGAATGGCCTGTTTCCGTGCTGTGATTGTTATATGGTTATATGGTTATATGGTTATTAGTTACTGGCATATTTAGAGCATTGGCTGATTGGTAGGAGGCAGCGAGTGGGAATAAAAGGATCCGTTTCTGGTTGGCTGCCAGTGACTAGTGGTGTTCCACAGGGGTCGGTGTTGGAACCGCTTCTTTTTATGCTGCATATCAATGATTTAGATGAAAGAATGGATGGCTTTGTTGCCAAGTTTGCAGATGATACAAAGTTTGGTGGAAGGGTCGGGAGGAAGTGCTGTGGAAACAGGAAGGTTGCAGAAGGAGTTAGGCAGATTAGGAGTGATGTGCAAACTATTTTCTAAATGGGGAGAAAATCCAAAAATCTGAGATGCAGAGGGACTGGGGAGTCCTTGTGCAGAACACCCAAAAGGTGAACTTGCAGGTAGAGTCAGTGGTGAGGAAGACAAATGCAATGTTAACATTAATTTCAAGAGGTCTAGAATACAAGAGCAAGGAAGTGATGCTGAGGCTTTATAAGGCACTGGTGAGGCCTCACCTTGAGTATCGTGAACAGTTTTGGGCCCCTCATCTTAGAAAAGATGTGCTGGCATTGGGAAGAGTTCAGAGGAGGTTCACAAGGATGATTCCAGGAATAAAAAGGTCATCATACAAAGAACGTTTAATGGCTCTGGGTCTGTATCACTGGAATTTAGAAGGATGAGGAGGTATCTCATTGAAACATTTCGAATTTTGAAATGCCTAGGCAGAGTAGATGTGAAAAGGATGATTCCCATGGTGGGGAAGTCTAGGATAAGAGGGCACAGTCTCAGGATAGAGAGGTGGCCATTTAAAACAGAGATGCGGAGAAATTTCTTTGGTCAGACGGTGGTGAATTTGCGGAACTTCTTACCACAGGCAGCTGTGGAAGCCAGGTCTTTGGCTGTAGTTAAGGCTGAGCTTGATAGGTTCATTAGACACAGCATCAAATGTTGTGGGAAGAAGGCTGGGGAGTGGGGCTGAGGTGGGGAAATAAGGATCAACTAGGATTGAATGGTGGAGCAAACTTGTTGGGCCAAATTGCCTTATTCTGCTATTATGCCTTATGGTCTTATATCTCTTGGTTCATGAGGTGGATGCAGACTGTTCATTCCTATTTCCTTATGGCTCTGGAGAGAGGCCACTTGGTCCATTCAGCTTATGTTGGCTCTGGGTACAATTCCATTCTTCCACCAATTTCCCCTGTAACTATGGCCAGTTCAGAATTGCTAATTAATCTACTCATTAATTCAGGATGTAGGAGAATGTCAAAGCATCTGTAGAAAACCTACACAGTCACAGGGAGAACATGAAACTCCAACAGGCAGTAGTGGAACCCAGGTCACTGGAGCTATGAAACAGGAGCTTTACCAATTATCCTATGGCTTCTATTCAAATTTGCAAAAATAAACATTAAGTACCTCTTGGGATGCTTTCTGTTGAGTGAAGAACCATTCGCGTCTGCGTTCCCCATTCCAGTCCTGTTCATATTGACTTGGGAACCCATGACAGTGAGAATTGTGTTTCACTCTGCAGCCAATGGTTGCATCCGGAAGCTGGAATGCAAAGAGAAGTGAAAAGTGTGAGGTCTGAACAAGAGAGAATGCAGGTTGCAATGGGTAAATTCAATGTCAAAACAGGAAACCCCACTTTCAGTAAATGCCTCAATGGACCAGCAGCACCATTCTCACTGAAAACCTCAATGAAAACAAAAGCAAACAAATCACTGCACACTTGAACAAGTTTGGCAGAGTTATCAGAATCAGGTTTATTATCACTGAACAACATACACAAAATGCTGGAGGAACTCAGAATCTATGGAAACGAGTTATTATCACTGAGATATGTTGAGAAAGTTGTTTCTGTTGTGGCTGCAGTATAAAAAAATCCACAAGTTGCAACAGAATCGTGGCATGGAAGTGTCGTGTTTAGCGTAACACTACTACAGCAGCAGCCACAAGGTCAGGGTTCAAATCCCGACACCGTTTGTAAGGAGTTTGTACTTTTTTGCCATGACTGTGGGTTTCCTCTGGGTGCTTTGGTTTCCAACCACATTCCAAGGATGTACGATTAGGGTTAGTGAGTTGTGGGTACGCTTTGAAGCATGGTGGCACTTGCAGGCTGCCCAGCACCACCCTCACTGATTGTATTTAACACACATGACGCATCCCGCAGTATGCTGTGATGTAACTGTGACAAATAACGCTAATCATTAATAAGGACACAAATAGTGCAAAAGAAGAAATGCAAGGTAGTTTACAAGGTCTCATGCACAGTCCCGAAATCTGATGGTAGAGGGGAAGAAGCTGTTTCTAAAATGTTGAATGTCTTCAGGTTCCTGTGCCTCTTCCCTGATGATAGTAATGAAAAGACAGCACGTCCTGGGTCTAACGATGGATGCTGTCTCCTTGAGGCACTGCTGTCTGATGGTGTCCTTGATACAGGGAAAGCTTGTGCCTGGTCTCTGCTGCACTTCTTGATCCTGCTCATTGGAGTCTCCATCACCAGGTGCTGATGCATCTCCTGGAGGGGCCTGCTCACCAAAATAGAAACTCAGAACTGTACTGTAATGTCAACTTAGTCCACCGGAATTTGTTGAATACTCATACAGTGTCTATGCTTTCCATCATAATGCATGTGCACTCACACTTTTTTTAAACAAACATACAGAAGTTTACTTACTCACAAAAATACACACAATAATCAGAGATTCACTAAACTATAAACAATTTCAAAATTAACATAAAATTACTTTTATCTACAAAATACTTAAGCCTCTGACTGCCTGCTGCCTGGACCTGTGAATGGCAATTCCAACCAGACCAAGGAGTAAGCCTACCAGGAGATCCCCCGAGTGACCCATCCCCTCTGTACTGGGTGACCATACAGGGTGTGAACTCAGGATGCAACAAGTCGCAGGCTTATTGGCTGCATGTATGCTGTCATTGTGAATTTTCTCTGGGAGCCTAGTGGCATTTCAAGAGCATTTCTCCAATTGAATAACAATATGTAAAGGGACATAAACTGATTAGGAAAATGCCACACCTACAAATGCTACTTCTCTCTCTGTGGCACTGAGGCTGAGCGTCTGCTCCGGCTGCTACGCACTTTGTGTCTGTGAGCTTCGCGGCAATGTGCCCCACTGTGCGATGAACTGAGACCAAGGCTGTGGGCCTACTCCAGCTGCTCTGGGCTCCGGGTCTATGGACTCAATTTGCTTCTGTATGTTGCTCTTTGCATGATTTGTATTGTTTTTTTCTCTCTGCGCATCGAGTGTTGGTCTTTTTTTTTAATCAGGTTCTTTCGGGTTTCTTGTTTTGTGGCTGCCTGTAAGAAGACAAATTTCAAGGTTGTGTAATTTATACACACTTGGATAACAAATGTATTTTGAAATTTGAAATTTTTTTTCTCCTGTGTAGGAGGGCATCCAGTATACAGAGTGGTGAGGCTAGGGAAGGTAAAACAGCCAGCACTCAGCTATTCTGAAATGATCTCTTTGCCCTTTTTACTCACTCCTACATTTCCCTGAAATCAAAGCTCCATGGGAAGGTAACACACACAAAATGCTGAAGGAACTTAACAGGTCAGGCAGCATCTATGGAAATGAATAAACAGTCGACATTTTAGGCTGAGACCCTTCTTCAGGACTGGAAAGGAAGGGGGAAGAAGCTGGAATAAAAAGGAAGGATGGAGGGGAAGGAGGGTAGATAGACGGTGACAGGTGAAGCTAGACGTAAAAGGCTAGAGAAAATGGAATCTGATCAGAGAGGATAGTGGACTATAAAAGAAAAGGAAGTAGGAGGGGAAGAGGTAAGAGGCCAGGGTGAGGAATAGAAGAAGAGGGGTGGGTGAGGGAAATTACTTTTATCAGAAGGAGAAATTGATATTCATGCCATCAGGCTGGGGGCTACTCAGACAGAATATGTGTTGCTCCTCCACCTGAGGGTGGGCCTCCTCTTGGCACAAAAGGAGGCCATTACGAACATGTCGGAACAGGAATGGGAATCAGAATTAAAAGGTCTGGCCACTAGGATGTTCCAAAATTGAGGGAACAGTTTACCCGTTTTCTATTGTTACAGGCAGGCTACGTGTTGACCTGATACATGCATTGGAATTGGAACTGGTTTATTATTGTCACATGTACAGTGAGAGGTGTGTCTTGCATATTGTTCATACAGATCAGATCATTATGCAGTGCACTGAGGTAGAACAAGGTAAAACAATGGCAATGTGGAATTAAATGTAACAGCTGCAGAGAAAAATAGATCTAATGAGTGAATCTGTAAGCAGCAGCTTCCAATAAGTCACTACACTTTGATGCCATGTTGCAGAAGCATAGGTTCCTCCCCACGCCTACGTGCCACATTGGGCAGCTACCTTGTCGTTCCTTCAACATTTGTCTGTTTTATGAGGCTGAGTTGCTCGCTCAACACCCAACCCAGCACAGGGTGGAATTTGTGCAAGGAGCTGACCAGATTCGAGCCCGTTCAACTCGTTCCGAAGTCTGGGCACTGCACCACTGGCACATTTCCTGTGGTAGGGATGTCAAAACCAAGTGCGTGTAGTTTTCAGGTGAGAAGTAGGAGGTTTAAAGGGGACCTGAACGGTAAGTTTATTTATGTATTCACTTACAGGATGTGAGCATCGCCAGCTAAGCCGGCATTTATTGGCCATCCCTAGCTGCCCTTGCCAAAGTGGCGATGAGCTGCTTTCTTGTACCGCTGCAGTCCCTGAGGTGTTAGGTACACTTACAGTGCTGTTAGGGAGGGGATTCCAGGATTTTGATCCAGCGACAATGAAGGAAATCCTGACCATTTCCAAGTCAGGATGGTGAGTGACTTGGAGGGGGATTTCCAAGTGTTGGTATTCCCAGGTATCTGCAGTTCTTGTCCTTCTGGATGGAGATGGTCGTAGGTCTGGAAGGTGCTGCCTTAGGAACTCTGGTGTGTTGTTGCAGTGCGTCTTGTAGATAGTACACACTGGTGCAACTGTTTGTCGATGGTGGAGGGACTGGATGCTTGTGGAAGGGGTACCAACCGTGGGCTGCCTTGTACTGGATGGTGTCAAGCTTCCTGAGTGTTGATGGAGCTGCACCCATCCAGGTGAGTGGCGAGCATTCCATTACACTCCTGACCTGAGCCTTGTAGATGGTGGACAGGCCTTGAGGAGTCAGGAGGTGAGTTACATGCCACAGGATTCCAGGCCTTTGACCTGTTCTGGTAGTCACAGTGTTTATGTGGCTAGACCAGTTAAGTTTCCTGTCAGTGGTAACCCAGGATGTTGATAGTAGGGGACTCAGTGATGGTGGTGCCACTGACTGTCGATGGTTACAGCCTCTCTTGTTGGAGATGGTTGGTATCTGAGGATGTTTCATTTATGGAACATGCTGCCAGGTGAGGGTGGTGGAGTCAGATACAAATATTACATTTATGTGCTATTTAGACAGGCCATTAAATAGATAAGGCAAAAAAGGATACAGAACATGTGGACAAACGAGAAAATGGCCGGCATTCAAAGCAGATGGTGGGCAAAACAATCTATGACATAGAACATAGAACATAGAACATAGAACATAGAATAATACAGCACAGTACAGGCCCTTTGGCCCACAATGTTGTGCCAACCCTCAAACCCTGTCTCCCATATAACCCCCCCTCCTTAAATTCCTCCATATACCTGTCTAGTAGTCTCTTAAATTTCACCAGTGTATCTGCCTCCACCACTGACTCAGGCAGTGCATTCTATGCACCAACCACTCTCTGAGTGAAAAGCCTTCCTCTAATATCCCCCTTGAACTTCCCTCCCCTTACCTTAAAGCCATGTCCTCTTGTACTGAGCAGTGGTGCCCTGGGGAAGAGGCGCTGGCTGTCCACTCTGTCTATTCCTCTTAATATCTTGTACACCTCTATCATGTCTCCTCTCATCCTCCTTCTCTCCAAAGAGTAAAGCTCTAGCTCCCTTAATCTCTGATCACAATCCATACTCTCTAAACCAGGCAGCATCCTGGTAAATCTCCTCTGTACCCTTTCCAATGCTTCCATATCCTTCCTATAGTGAAGCGACCAGAACTGTACACAGTACTCCAAGCGTGGTCTAACCAGAGTTTTATAGAGCTGCATCATTACCTCGCGACTCTTAAACGCTATCCCTTGACTTATGAAAACTAATACCCCATAAGCTTTCTTAACTACCCTATCTACCTGTGAGGCAACTTTCAGGGATCTGTGGACATGTACCACCAGATCCCTCTGCTCCTCCACACTACGAAGTATCCTGTCATTTACTTTGTACTCTGCCTTGGAGTTTGTCCTTCCAAAGTGTACCACCTCACACTTCTCCGGGTTGAACTCCATCTGCCACTTTTCAGCCCACTTCTGCATCCTATCAATGTCTCTCTGCAATCTTCGACAATCCTCTGCACTATCCACAACACCACCAACCTTTGGGTCATCTGCAAACTTGCCAACCCACCCTTCTACCCCTACATCCAGGTCGTTAATAAAAATCACAAAAGTAGAGGTCCCAGAACTGATCCTTGTGGGACACCACTAGTCACAACCCTCCAAACGTCCAATCTGAATATACTCCCTCCACCACGACCCTCTGCTTTCTGCAGGCAAGCCAATTCTGAATCCACCTGGCCAAACATCCCTGGATCCCATGCCTTCTGACTTCCTGAATAAGCCTACCGTGTGGAAGCTTGTCACACAGCTACTGCACTGAACCATGTAGAACAAAACCACTGGAACTGGTCAGCAGGATGAACAGCACATGTAGAAAGAGAAAGAGTTAATGTTTCAGATCCAATACACTTGGTCATTGTTTAATCCCCTTCCCATGGGTGCTGCTGGCCTGCTACTATTTCCGGTATTTTCTTTTACATCAGGTTTCTGGCATCTGCAGTTTTGTTTTGAATTTCATAAATCAGCTGGAATCCCTCTCACCACAGATTTGCACTGGTGGGAAGGACCGTTTGGGAATATGGATCGGTAACGTGGTTGACAGAGAGATACAGAGGTGGGGTGCGGACATGGTTGCATCGGTTGCAATGTTGTTGGCTGCATTACTGCATGCATTAGGGTGACACCAGTCTATGTTATGCTGCTAAGCTTTATATTTGCTTATGAGTACACTGCGGTAGAACTCTTTCCAAATGATACTTCTATGAGTTCGATATCAATGGATGGTCTGCATTTTGACAGCTCTTCAGCAGTGGCAACCAATGGACAAATTTCTATCCATGAGTTTGACATGCATGGAAAATGAATAAAATTACAGATATTTGATCCTGAAACAAAAGCAAAGTGGTCTGAAGAACTCAGCCAGTCAAGCCATGTTACGAGAAGGTGAACCACTAAAGATAAACTTTTGACATCACATCATGACCCTTGCAACTTCTTGTTTTTTTTTTGTTTTAGAGATACAGCGAAGTAACAGCCCTTTCCAGCACCGTGAGCCCGTGCAGTTCAGTTACACCTAGGTGACCAATGAACTGGTACGCCTCTGGAATGTGGGAGAAACTGGAACGCCTGGAGAACATGCAACCTCTTTACAGACGATGACGAGAATTGAACCCAGGTCAACGGCACTGTAAATAGCATTAACGTAACACTACTGTGCCACCCCTGTCTTATTGACTTCTCTGCAGCTGTAACAACTGTATTCTGCATTCTGCCTACGCTTGTCCCTTGTACTACCTTGATGTGGTGAAATGATCTGTATGGATAGCACACAAACCAAAGATTTTCACTGTATCTCAGTACAAGTGACAATAATAAACCAATTGCCAGTGAACATGTTGGGTCAACGATCCTTTCTCAGAATTGGGATAAGAGTGGAGGGTTTTGTTTGAAGCGTGTAGTGTTTTGACCTGGAAGATGCCAAAATCCACGTTGGTATCTTTTGCTGTGCTTTCCTCTTAAGGCACCAGCACAACAATAATCTTAGGAAGGAGTCAGTCATACTATATGTGATATACAGTAGTCAATGAATTTCCACCCTATTTCATGGCATCGAATTGAGGACATGGGCAATACAGGAGACCTGCCCTATAGCTTCACCATCAACAACACATCTCAGAGAAAAGCAAGCAATATGTACTTCAAATTGCCCCTATTAAACCATTTGGGTTTACCTTATCGTAATCTACCTGTCACTCACCCACCTTCTCTCTCACTGAAAACTAGCTTGCTGTTCTCTCTTTCTTGTTTTTGACCAGGGGCAGAAATGTTAATTGCCTCTTCTCTTTCCACAGACACTGCTGACCTGCTGAGCGTTTCCCGCATTTTCTGGTTTTAACTCATATTTCCAGTACTTCCAATTTTGTTTTTGATCTTCATAAAGATATACATTACTGTTTACTCCTCAGTCCACCAACTGCCTTGGAACCTTTTCTTGCCTCCCCACTCCCGTCTTCTCTCTACGCTAGCCACTTCGACTCTTCACACTTACGTGTAGGATGATCTATATCGATAGCATGCCAAGTGAAGTTTTTCACTATATCTCAGTTTTGACATAAAACACTTACAAGTTCTTTCCTGTTACAGGTGCAGCCCAACCAACTGAATTCCTCCAGCAGGTTGTTAGTTGCTGCAGATTCCATCATCTACAGTCTCTTGTGTCTCCTGTTTACTGTGATACATGGTTGAATTTCTTAGTCATAATGCTAAACACAAGGGCAGCTGACATTAATTCAGGACTGAGTAATGTGTTTTTGACGTTAGCATTCAATTTAGATAATCACAAGACAATGATTTCAGGTCAATGCTGAAGCTTTAAAGTAATCCTAACCTTTTTATTTTCATGTCTATTCGGTGAGTTTTTATGGATGAGAAATAAGTCTCTCTTAAATTTTGGTAAAAGCTTACAGTGGTGAGTCATCAGCTGAATGTTAATGGCAGAGCTTAGCCAGAAAAATGTAAGTTAGTGTAAAGAGAAACCACCCGTTAATGTCTTGCGGGTGGCGATACGGTAGCATAGGGGAGGTTGGTTGGCACGGTAGCATCACATTTAGCACAATTGCTTTACAGCGCAAGTAGAGTTCGGTTTCTGCCATTGTCTGCAAGGAGTTTGTACATTCTCCCTATGACCAAGTGGGTTTCTTCAGGGTGCTCTGGTTTCGTCCCACATTCCAAAAGACATACGATTAGTGTTAATGAGTTGTGGGCATGCTATGTTGGTACCAGCAGCAAGGCGACACTTTGTGGGCTGCCCAGCACAACCTGCACCGATTTGATTTGACGCAAACAACACATTTCACTGTATATTTCCAAGTACATGTGAGAAATAAAGCTCTTCTTTCTTTCTTTTGAAGGCAGAGTACTTAGGAAAGGTTTCATACTACTGATTCGCAGAGATTTCTGAAATGAATGCTCTACTAGTTGCAATAGGATTTCAATTCTACTTGCCATTCCCATTCTGACAGTCAGTCCAAGGCCTCCTCTACTGCCGTGATGAAGCCACACTCAGGTTGGAAGAGCAACACCTTATAGTCCATCTGGGTAGCCCCCAAGCTGTTGGCATGAATATCAATTTCTCGAACTTCCAGTAATTGCAACACCACTCCCCCATCTCATTTCACCATTGCCCATTCCCATTTCCTTCTCTCACCTTATTTCCTTACTTGCCCATCACCTCCCTCTGGTGCTCCTCCCCCTTCCCTTTCTGCCATGGTCTTCTACCTTCTTCTATCAGATTCCCCTTTATCTCTTTCATCAATCGACTTCCCAGCTCTTCCCTCTCTTCTGGTTTCACCTATCACCAGCAACCTTGTACTTCTTCCTCCCCACATTCTTACTCTGACTTCTCATCCCTTTTTTCCAGTCCTGGTGAAAGATCACACACAAAATGTTGACTGTTTACCCTCTTCCACTGATGCAGCCTGGCCTGCTGAACCCCTCCAGCATCTTGTGTGCATTACTTCAGCTGATGTAGTTGCTATTGGAATCTGGAAGAATTCCACTACTGCAGTTGCTATTGGAATGCACAGGAATGCAAGCAGTCAGTATCGGGCTCTGCAAAACTAATGAGATAAGTGGAGAGAAAATCTACTTGAATAATGATGTCTTGAAGATAAAAGCTGTGACTTTCCTGTGCCTCTTTCAATTATGTTCTGGAATCCTTACAGGAAGACTGAAGACATCTCATTGCTTTGATATTTCATCTGAAATATGGCACCTCTGACAGTGTGGACAGACCTTAGGTATCGCGTTAAAAGTTCTGCCCAGATTGCATTTGCATGCCCTTAATTGTCCAGAAAGCTCACGCACTTTTACCTTGCGAATTGCTGAAGAAGGAACACTAAAGGATAAAATCAAATCTCGTATGAAGCCACTGGCAAGACTCAGCTAAACATTTATAAAGATTAGCTTTATTTGTCATATGTACATCGAAAATCCAGCGAAAGGCAACGTTTTTCATCAGCGACCAACACAATCTGAAGATGTGCTGGGGTCACCATGCTTCCTCTGCCAACATAGCATGGCCACAACTTACTCAGCCTTACCCATACGCCTTTGGAATGTGGGAGGAAACCAGAGCACCCAGAGGAAACCCACATGGTCATGGGGTGATTTTTCCAGACAGCAGCAGGAATTGAATCTCAACCACTGATTGCTGGCACTGTAACAGCATTACACTAACTGTTACACTACCCTATAATGAATAGGAAGCAAAAGTATTATTTTAGGGAAACTTTGAAATTAAAATGCTTCAGACTTTCAGCATCTGCAGATTTTGCTTCATGTTCTGGACGCAGAGGTCCAGTGAGGTTTGCCTCCAACATCTGGCCCAGGTAGGTACAGATGTGCAAGGACCAGCCCTATGTGATTGGAAGTGCTTCTGTTGTGTTTATGTTGAAATACAGTCTAAAGCGAAGGAAATGTCCATAAGACCATAAAATATCGGAGCAGAATTAGGCCATTTGGCACATTGATATCTTATGGATGGTGCAGCAACATAGTTTGTAGAGTTGCTGCCTCACTCCACCAGCATCCATAGCTCAATCCTGACCTCTGGTGCTGACTGGGTGGAGTTTGAACATTCTCTCCGTGGCTACGTAAATTTCCTTCAGAAGTTCTGATTTTCTCCTCCATTACACAGATGCACAGGATGAATCAGAGTCAAGAATCACTGACATATGTCATGAAATTTGCTGTTTTATAGCAGCAGTACAGTGCGAGAAATAAAAAAAAAATATAAATTACAGTAAGACATTTACGAAAGAATGCAAAATAGGAAGAGTGAAGTAGTATTCATGAGTTTATGGATTGCTCATAAATCAGTTGGTATAGGGGAGGAAGCTGTTCCTAAAATGTTGAATGTGAATCTTTAGATGTTGAATGTACTGATGATTGCAATGAGAAGGGGGCATGTCCCTGGTGGTCAGGATCCTTAATGATGGCAGGTTATTTGGCCATTACAAATGCATGTGGAGGACAAATTCATCCTGTCAGTGCTGCCCTCCAGTGTATGATCGGTGGAATGGCAGGCTGGAGTGCATGTGTATGTTTATTGCACACTGCCGGGAACTGTACCATCAGATTGCTGGACGTGTCGCTCAGCGACTTGGGCTATATATATGTTTTTTTCTTGCGTGACAATGTTTTTTTTGCTTGCTATTCTGTTTGTGTTGTGTATGTTTTGCACCTTGGCCCCAGAGGATTTGTTCGGCTGTATATTCATGTATGGTTGAATGATTATTAAACTTGAACTTGATTTTGAATTTGAATTTGAGTGGCAGAATCTGGCGGTCGTTGGTGGAAAGAGAATAGAGTAAGTCAGAAGAGTATTTGTATAGAACTGGGTGCTTGGTGGTTAGCATAGTCTCACTGGGCTGAAGGGCCTGTTTCTAGGTTGTATCACTCTGAAATCCCCCTTAATTTCTATAAATAGTTGAAGGCGAACTTACTGTTCTTTTCTTTCTCGTACACGTGGGCTTCCTGCAGCACGTATAGTAATTCAGGGCAGCATACTCCATCAATGCCGCGAAGACAAATAAAAAGCAGACGGTGACGAACAGGTCCATGGCAGTGACGTAGGAGACCTTTGGTAGTGACTTTCTTGCTATGCTGCTGAGTGTTGTCATTGTTAGTACTGTCGTGATACCTGTTTAGTAAAAAGAGAAGAAAACGATGATGCAAATTAATGTGAAGAACGGTCACAATCCATTTTACAATTGCCCCTCAATGGACTGATCACATGTCAAATAGAATACTGTTTCCAAAAAAAATCTGCAAGATATTCCCTTACAAAGTCACATAAATTAATTTTTAGTGTTGGCAACTGAGCAATTAGTGAAGACTAAAGAAGAATTTCATTCCCATTTGAAGCTTCTAATAGCAAGAGAATATTATATTCAAAGGAAAACCCAACCACACGTAAGTGCATACTAACAACAAATGTTTAACTTTCTGGTCTGTTGGTCTTAGCTTTGGAGAACACATCTGCCAGATTCCCTAATCAGGACATAGGAGGTGCAGTGAGAATTATTTGCTGTGATTTTCAATATAACTCCACCACACATCCTTCATTCTTTGTTATCTCTAGGCTGGGGACTACACACCCCAACTGGCCGCGCTTGTCTTACTCACTGGGAACTTGCAGTCATCTAAATCTCAACTGCCTGTGTCCTAACTGGGTCCTGTTTAAAGTACCAGCTGGCTTTCACGCAAGCAGCTCCTCGGTTTTGAAATGTCCCCCCTGTTTTCAGCTCCAATGATACCCTCATTCCTACAAAACACACTGAACACCCTCCTTCCTTTCCTACTATTCTCCGAGGATCATCACTTTGTCGTGGTGGAGAGCTTTGTGAATTCCTGAGATCCCGAGAACAATGCCGTCTGGGGTTCAGTCATCTTCTGCTTAGCTGCTGGTAGGGTCACCCACAGCAGCGAGATCAAGGGGCGGGGGGAGTCTCCAAATAAACAGAAATCCAACCAAGGCCTCAAGAGGGGAGCTTGTGGAAGACGGTGGTACTTCACTCTGGCAGTGAAGGTGGAGGAAGGCTGCAGCTCTGAGACGTCCCCAGTTAGCATGCCACTGGATACTGTATGTCCAGGACCATGTTCTGGCTGTTCATGTTAAACAAAGTCACACACAGGGGTTCTCTATTAAGGGGATCCACTTTATGTGGATCACAGATTGGCCTCTACAGCCACTGGAGGACCCACCAACCCTTTAGAACATCATTCTTGCATGAATGCACTAGTACTACTACCTTTCCTACTGATTATCCTGAAATATAATCACTGCACCAATGACAGCCATGTTTATGGCCATCTTAAGCTTTGGAATTCCTTCCTTAATTCACTTTCTTTCTTCCTTCTTTAAGACACTCCTTAAAACCTCACAGATGCCCTGTTGCTCCATACGTAACTTGGACAAATTTTATTTGATCTGACTCCTGTGAAAGATCTGTTCCATGTTCTGCAATACTGGCAGAGCTGTACAATTATATTGCTGTTGCAACAGACATGGTTTTGTTCTAGAAGTGTGCAAGTGTCATCAGTTTAGTGGAGGGTCCAACTGTGACACCTTGCACAGGTACAAAACTTCTCTCAGTGTGAGTACAATGACCTGTGTTGAATGATGTTCATTCCTGTCAGCAATCCAGCTGCTGCCTTATAAGCAGCAAGCATCCATTATCAGCTATGGAAAGAGCAAACTGCTGATCAGTTTTTGGGAGCTTTAGAGTGAGTGAGACACTGATGACTGATGGCTTCTTCCAAGAATACAACTGGATATTTGATATTCAGTTCAGTCGGCAGTCATGGTCTTAGCTTAGCACAAGGAACGAGCCCCAAAACTAGCTCAGCTTTGGGCTGAACTGTTCCAGATGGTGATGGACCAGGCACTGGTAACTGAGTTTAGTACGAACATGTGCTTAGTAGCCGGCATGGCGTGGGGTGCTGAAGGGTCTGTTACTGTATTGAGTGATTCTGTGAATCTATTAAATTTAGTAAACTCGCCAGCTCTCCCCTCATAGATAAAGCACCTCATCTTCGACAGTACGTAGGCTCTTTGAACTATTCAGGACTGAATGCAATGCCAAAAAAGTAAGGTAACTCACTTTCTCAGTACGAGAACTGGATGAATCCACAGAGCATTTCCAACATTCTCCTCTGACTTCATTTCTCTGTTATAGTTCTGACCTGAATTTCACAGCCTTCACATCCACCTCTGTCTCTAACCACAAGCATTAGGTTATCAAATCAGCAGATGCTATTACAGCCTCAGGGCCTTCTTGAGTTCGGAGTTCAATTCGGCACCGGTGTCTCTGTACGCCCTCCTCTTGGAATGCATGGACTTCCCCAGGTGCTTCGGTTTCCTCCCACAGTCCAAAGGCTTATCAGGTAAGTTAATTGGAAATTGTAAATTATCCTGTGATTGAGGTTAGTTAATTGGGGTTGTGGGGTTACATGGCACAAAGGGCCAGAGTGGCTGTATTACTAAATCAATAAATCAATCAATCACCGTGGTTATCCTGATCAATGATATTCCTCTGATCCCATCCTCATTGTAAAGTCACACAAACAAAATGCTGGAGGAACTCAACAGGTGAGCAGCATCCATGAATAGGAATAAACAGTCAACCTTTTGGACTAAGACCCTTCACTAGTTTTCCCTGAGTCTCTTGTGCTTATAACTTTAAGCTAACTGTTTCCACACTTCTCCAGTTCTGATGAAGGCGTTTTACCTTATAAGATCACTCTGTTTCTCCTTCCTGACCAGCTGAGTATTTCCAGCATTTGATGCTTTCATTGAAGAGGTACATTAGGAACCACACTACCACATTTTTTTTGGGAGGGGGATTGCAGCTGTATGTTATCCTCTTTATTTTTCTGATTTCATCTTGAACAGCTATTGTATGCTGGCTAATTAAACACTGAATTAAAACATCAATGGAATTTAACAGTGATGTTACCAGGTTCGGATAGGGCCCAAGTGCAGAGTGAGAGACACTGAAGCAGGTCAATAGTTCACAAACTTCATTGCCAACGGTGTTAAAGGGAAAATAAACAATAAACGCTAGGCCAAATAGGGCCATTAACTAATACTCGCAAATGGGAAATTAAGCCTATACTGCGGCTGAAAGGAAAATCTAGACATTAAATGAATACCGCTGGTCTTCAAAGTCAGTTGACTCCAAAGTCCAGTTTCTCAAGGAAGGCTGAAAGCAAACAGGCAGCGAAGTGTTGCTGTGCTCTGTCCAAGTCTCAACAAGCACTACGACGACAAGTATGAAGTTAAATACTATCGTGATTAAATTAGTAATTAGCTGACACGTGCAACTTCACAAGCGCAATTGCCGTATCTATTGCGCTACCGAATCTGTGGTTGTGACAAGCGAAGGTAACTAAGAAAATAAAGTATTTATTGGTGATTCACAAAGCACAAATTGAGGCCTTCATCAGCACTAAAGCCTCAGCTGGTTAGAAAAATTTAATCTGAGGAGTGTGATTAGAAAATTATGCAGTCGTTGTATTCCCCCCCCCCCCCTTACTCCCCACCTCCCCCACCTTCTAACTTCTGTCCCCTTTCTTTCCAGGCCTGATGAAGAGTCTTGGCCCAAATCATTGACTGTTTATTCCCCTTTGATGCTGCCTGACCCGCTGTGTTCATTCAGCATTTTATTTGTGACAGCCTTTGCATTCGTGACTTTTATTTGTTACTATCTTGCCATGTAAAACCCCTGTACCTAATAAAGTGGCCACTGAGTGCATGTTCTTTGTCTTCTGCTGTTGTAGCCAATTCACTTCAAGGTTCGACATGTTGTGTATTCAGAGATGCTCTTCTGCACACCACTGTGGTAATGTGAGGGTTATTTGAGTTACTGTCCACTTCCCATCATCTTGAGCCTGTCTGGTCATTCTCCTCTGACCTCTCTCATTAACAAGTCATTTGGATGTATTTTGTTTTGCACACCATTCTCTGCAAACTCTAAAGACTGCTGTGCAGGAAAATCCCAGGAGATCTGCAGTTTCTAAGATACTCCAACCACCCCGTCTGGCTACAACAATCAGTCAATCATGGTCAAAGTCACTCAGGTTACATTTCTTCCACATTCTGATGTTTGACCTGAACAAGAAATGGACCTCATTAACGTGTCTGCGTGCTTTTATGCATTGAGTTGCTGCCAGGTAACTGATGGATTAGATATTTCCTTTAACGAGCAGGTGTATGGGTGTAGCTAACAAAATGGCTACTGAGTAGATGTGAAGGGAAAATTCTGTCTATAACAAAACCCTAACTACAAATAAATATTTGTATTTATACAGCACCTTTCACTTGACATTTAAATACTCTGGAACTAATGAAGTACTTTAATAATGTTCCATCCCCACCCGCCCCCCACAACTTTCATTACTTGCACAGGAAGCTTCCACAATGTCATGGTGACCAGCTCATCATTTACTTGTATATGCTGTTTAGCGAGGCAAATATTATTGCCCAGATTATGAGGATTAACTCATCTTTTTACTTTTGAATAGTGCTCTGGGATCCTTTACGTCAACCCGAGAGAGAGAGTCAGCAGTGGAATTAGTCCGTTGCTTGGCAACAAATGTAGCTTAGCAACCGTTGTAGCTTGGAAACAATGGGTTGATAACAGTTGAGCTAAAACCATGCATTTTGTGGAAGTCTTGTACTTCTGAGTGATCTGCAGAGAAGAGAGTAAAACAAAATTTGTCCCAGTTTGGCTGTATGAAAGGCACTTTACTCTGCTTTCAAAATTTGATTCTGTGGAAGTCAATTGAATTCTATATCTAAAGCAGGATACAAAGCACATTTCGAAGTTGTGCTATGGTGCGAAGACATTGTTGTTTTCTCTCAGTTCCAGGGATCCACAATTGATCCAGACCTCCGGTGCTATCTATGAGGTATTTGTATTTCCCCAAAATGCTGGATCAACTCAACAGGTCAGGCAGCATCTCTCGAAAGAAATAAAGTCATCCTGATTCAGGCTGAGATCCTTCACCCAGTCCTGATTCAGGCTGAGGTCCATCACCCAGTCCTGATTCAGGTTAAGATCCATCACCCAGTCCTGATTCAGGCTGAGATCCATCACCCAGTCCTGATTCAGGCTGAGATCCTTCACCAAGTCGTGATTTAGGCTGAGATCCATCACCCAGTCCTGATTCAGGCTGAGGTCCATCACCCAGTCCTGATTCAGGCTGAGGTCCTTCACCCAGTCCTGATTCAGGCTGAGATCCTTCACCAAGTCGTGATTCAGGCTGAGGTCCATCATCCAGTCCTGATTCAGGCTGAGATCCATCACCCAGTCCTGATTCAGGCTGAGATCCTTCACCCAGTCCTGATTCAGGCTGAGATCCTTCACCCAGTCCTGATTCAAGCTGAGATCCATCACCCAGTCCTGATTCAGGCTGAGATCCATCACGCAGTCCTGATTCAGGCTGAGATCCTTCACCCAGTCCTGATTCAGGCTGAGATCCATCACCCAGTCCTGATTCAGGCTGAGATCCTTCACCCAGTCCTGATTCAGGCTGAGATCCATCACCCAGTCCTGATTCAGGCTGAGATCCTTCACCCAGTCCTGTTTCAGGCTGAGATCCATCACCCAGTCCTGATTCAGGCTGAGATCCATCACCCAGTCCTGATTCAGGCTGAGATCCTTCACCCAGTCCTGATTCAGGCTGAGATCCATCACCCAGTCCTGATTCAGGCTGAGGTCCTTCACCCAGTCCTGATTCAGGCTGAGATCCTTCACCAAGTCGTGATTCAGGCTGAGGTCCATCATCCAGTCCTGATTCAGGCTGAGGTCCATCACCCAGTCCTGATTCAGGCTGAGATCCATCACCCAGTCCTGAATCAGGCTGAGATCCATCACCCAGTCCTGATTCAGGCTGAGATCCATCACCCAGTCCTGATTCAGGCTGAGGTCCATCACCCAGTCCTGATTCAGGCTGAGATCCATCACCCAGTCCTGATTCAGGCTGAGATCCATCACCCAGTCCTGATTCAGGCTGAGATCCATCAGCCGGTCCTGATTCAGGCTGAGATCCTTCATCCAGTCCTGATTCAGGCTGAGATCCATCACCCAGTCCTGATTCTGGCTGAGATCCATCACCCAGTCCTGATTCAGGCTGAGGTCCATCACCCGGTCCTGATTCAGGCTGAGATCCATCACCCAGTCCTGATTCAGGCTGAGATCCATCACCCGGTCCTGATTCAGGCTGAGATCCATCACCCGGTCCTGATTCAGGCTGAGATCCATCACCCAGTCCTGATTCAGGCTGAGGTCCATCACCCAGTCCTGATTCAGGCTGAGATCCATCACCCAGTCCTGATTCAGGCTGAGATCCATCATCCAGTCCTGATTCAGGCTGAGATCCATCACCCAGTCCTGATTCAGGCTGAGATCCATCATCCAGTCCTGATTCAGGCTGAGATCCATCAGCTGGTCCTGATTCAGGCTGAGATCCTTCATCCAGTCCTGATTCAGGCTGAGATCCATCACCCAGTCCTGATTCTGGCTGAGGTCCATCACCCAGTCCTGATTCAGGCTGAGATCCATCACCCAGTCCTGATTCAGACTGAGATCCATCACCCAGTCCTGATTCAGGCTGAGATCCATCACCCGGTCCTGATTCAGGCTGAGATCCATCAGCCGGTCCTGATTCAGGCTGAGATCCTTCATCCAGTCCTGATTCAGGCTGAGGTCCATCACCCAGTCCTGATTCAGGCTGAGGTCCTTCACCCAGTCCTGATTCAGGCTGAGATCCTTCACCAAGTCGTGATTCAGGCTGAGGTCCATCATCCAGTCCTGATTCAGGCTGAGATCCATCATCCAGTCCTGATTCAGGCTGAGATCCATCACCCAGTCCTGAATCAGGCTGAGATCCTTCACCCAGTCCTGATTCAGGCTGAGATCCATCACCCAGTCCTGATTCAGGCTGAGATCCATCACCCAGTCCTGATTCAGGCTGAGATCCTTCACCCAGTCCTGATTCAGGCTGAGATCCATCACCCAGTCCTGATTCAGGCTGAGATCCATCACCCAGTCCTGATTCAGGCTGAGATCCTTCACCAAGTTGTGATTCAGGCTGAGGTCCATCATCCAGTCCTGATTCAGGCTGAGATCCATCACCCAGTCCTGATTCAGGCTGAGATCCATCACCCAGTCCTGAATCAGGCTGAGATCCATCACCCAGTCCCAATTCAGGCTGAGATCCATCACCCAGTCCTGATTCAGGCTGAGATCCTTCACCCACTCCTGATTCAGGCTGAGATCCATCACCCAGTCCCGATTCAGGCTAAGATCCATCACCCAGTCCTGATTCAGGCTGAGGTCCATCACCCAGTCCTGATTCAGGCTGAGATCCATCACCCAGTCCTGATTCAGGCTGAGATCCTTCACCCAGTCCTGATTCAGGCTGAGGTCCATCAGCCAGTCCTGATTCTGGCTGAGGTCCATCAGCCAGTCCTGATTCTGGCTGAGGTCCATCACCCAGTCCTGATTCTGGCTGAGGTCCATCACCCAGTCCTGATTCAGGCTGAGATCCATCACCCAGTCCTGATTCAGGCTGAGATCCATCAGCTGGTCCTGATTCAGGCTGAGATCCTTCATCCAGTCCTGATTCAGGCTGAGGTCCATCACCCAGTCCTGATTCTGGCTGAGGTCCATCACCCAGTCCTGATTCAGGCTGAGATCCATCACCCAGTCCTGATTCAGACTGAGATCCATCACCCAGTCCTGATTCAGGCTGAGATCCATCACCCAGTCCTGATTCAGGCTGAGATCCATCAGCCGGTCCTGATTCAGGCTGAGATCCATCACCCAGTCCTGATTCAGGCTGAGATCCATCAGCCGGTCCTGATTCAGGCTGAGATCCTTCATCCAGTCCTGATTCAGGCTGAGGTCCATCACCCAGTACTGATTCAGGCTGAGATCCATCACCCAGTCCTGATTCAGGCTGAGATCCATTACCCAGTCCTGATTCAGGCTGAGATCCATCACCCAGTCCTGATTCAGACTGAGATCCTTCACCCAGTCCTGATTCAGGCTGAGGTCCTCCATCCAGTCCCTCTATAGACATTGCCTGGCCCACTGTGATCCCCCTGAGTTGTTCTGGATTTCCAACATCTGCAGAATCTCTTGCATCTGCATTTTCCCTTCATGCTGAAGAAGGTATTTGGCACCCTGGCCTTAGGTCAGGGGACTGAGAAATGACCTTATTGAGGTGCATAAATAATATGAATACACACAGGCTCTTTTCCCAGGGAAAGGGAATCAAAACTAAATGGTATACGTGGAAGATGAGAGGGAAACAATTTTAAAGGATCTTGAGAGGCAACTTCTTCACGCAGAGGGTTGTATGCACTGTACGTGGAATGAGCAGGCAGAGAGTGGTTGAGTCGGCTACAATAACAACATTTAAAAGATATTTGGACAGGTAGATGGACAGGTAAGAGTTAGAGCAGGGCTTCCAAGCTTTTTTGGATCAATACCATTCAAGAAGGGGTCTATGGACTCCAGGTTGGGAACCCCTGGTTTAGAGAGTGATGGACCAAATATGGGTCAATGGGACTGGCTTGGATGGGGAGCCTCATTGGCAGGGACAAGTTGGGCTGAAGGACTTGATTCTGTGTTGTGTTACCTTATGACCACATGCATTTTCCTCTGTGTGCTCTGGTTTTGGACCCTTTATCTAAGAAAGGATGTGCTGTCAGTGGAGATGGTCCAGGCGAGTTTCAGAAGAATGATCCTGGGAATGAAATGGGTATGGGAAGTGTTTGATGGCTCTGGGCCTTTACTTGCTGAGGTTTAGAAGATTCAGAGAGGATCTCATTGAAACCTAACAAATAATGAAAGGCCTAGATACAGTGAATGTGGAGAGGATGCTTCCTATAGTGGGAGAATCTAAGACAGGAAGGCACAGCCTCAGAATTGAGGGGTGTCCACTTAGAACAGAGATGAGGAGGAATTTCTTCAGCCAGGGAGTGGTGAATCGATGGAATTCTTTGCCACAGATAGCCATGGGGAGCAGGTCATTGGCTTTACTTAAAGTGGATGTTGATATGTTCTTGACGCGTAAGTGTGTCAAAGGGGAGAAGGCAGAAGAATGGGTTTGAGAGGGATAATAGATTAGCCATGATGCAATAGAGCAGACTCAATGGGCCAAATGGCCTAATGTTTCTCCTATGTCTCATGGTCTTATGAACATACTGTAAATTTCCCTCACTGTAAATGGGTGCCAAGAGAATCAATATAGTTGATGGGCATGTGAGAAGGAATGTGAGTGGGAAAATGGAATTGATAGGATTGTTATTGAAGCTGGCATAGACATGATGAGATGAACAATCTCCTTTGATCCATAGGGTAATTAGAAATGAAGAGAAACATTGCAACAGATCATGCAGAATTCCCTTGGTCTCGCCTTTGAAGCAGCAGTCTAGATTTCTTATTTCTTTGTTTGTCTCTCTGGCAGGGATTATGAACTGGGCTTCTTATGATAGAGACAGAGGTACAGTTTATTGCTTTTGTGTGCATAAAGAACATATTGCACAGACTCACATCAGAATGCAATCTTCTCATCTCTTTATTTTCCTATCGTTTTCACTCTTAGAAATTGTGATCTGACGGAATTCTTTGGGCATGGACATCCGTTGTGTATCTCATCCACAGAAATGGCATCCGACCATAGACATTGGAGCAGAATTAGGAAATTTAACCTGTTGAATATGCATGGCCGATGTATTTTCCCTCTGAACCACATCTTCCTGTCTCCTCCCCATAACCTTTGGTAACCTTATTAAACAAGAATCTATCAACCTCCTTTTTAAATGTACCCAATGAGTTGGCCTCTACAGCTGTCGGTGGCAATGAATTCCACATTTTCACCACGCTCTGGCTAAAGAAATTCCTCATCCTTGTTCTAAAGGGACATCCTTCAATTCTGAGGCTGTGCTGTGTGGCCTTAGATTCTGTTACTATTGGAAATATCCTCTCCACTTCTCCTCTATCTAGGCCTTTCAGTGAGGTTCCCCTCTATCTTCTGAACTTCAGTGAATACTGGCCCGGATTCTTCATGGTCCATCATTACCCAGTGGCAGGTGTCATGAAATGGCATTGGCTTATTTCTGTCAACAAAATGTATAACTTTGCTTTCACCTTACAACTCTTACTTTTACCCTAACAACACCATGGAAGCCCGCAGTGTGTTAGTTAGTTGCCTAGCAAAAAATGTAGCTTGGCAACTCTTCATATCCTGGTAACAATGCAGACCAACACTTGAGCTAAGAAGACTATGCATGCTGTGGTGGTCTCGCTGTCCTGATTAATTAGCAGGGAACCCAGGGGTTTGAAAACTTGTCCATAAGACCATAAGATGTAAGAACAGAACTAGGCCAATGGGCCGATCCAGTTTGCTCCACCATTCAATGACATACATGCTTTGTTACTCTAAACGTATTTGACTCTGGTTGCAGAATCTGGTTCAATGGCTCTGGATTTCTGAAATGCAACTTGAGAGGGATTTATAAATCAGCCACGATTGAATGGAAGAGCAGACTCGATGGGCTGAGCGGCTCAATTCTGTTCCTATGTCCTGTGGTCTTATGGTCTTTCATTGCTGCTTTAGTCTACGGAGACGGAAAAACAATATATTTACTGAAAAACCCATCCCTCCTGCTAGTCTAGAGTCAGGGAAATGAGTGCACAACAAGAAGGGCGGGGGTCTCCTTTGACAAGTCAGCAGTAGTTTATCACATTGGTGCCACTGTGACCGATTACAACTACAGCTGCCTTCCCCAGTCTCTGTGACCATTCCCCTGCTTTGTCCAGCTTTTATTCTCCACAGAACAGGGAATGTTAACAAGGGATTTATTCAGCTGCTCAAAAGGCCTTTGATTCAATAAATAAGGGAATACTATTCGGTGTGGCATAGGATGCAATAACACACAGATATGGACAGGGTTATCAGTAAAAGAACCAGAGGAGCTGAAGACGTAGTGATTTATTTCCCACAGGGGACTAACAAAAAGGTGGTGCAAGCAAAATTAATAGCACTTTCATCTGGGAGTTCAATTTCATAGGATGTAGGATATAGGGATAGGCTGTTTGGCTCCCAGTGTGCCAAATTAAACTGAATCTCATCTGCCTGTACATGATCCTTATCCCTTCCCTTTGTACATGATCACTTATCCCTTTGCATATCTGTGCACCCATCTAACAGCCTCTGAGACACCACTATCGTATTTGCATCCTCCACTCCCATAGGCGCCTACCATTATCTGTGTAAAAATCCTGCCCCACACATCTCCTATCTCCTTTAAATGTTACCCTCTCACCCTCTCACCTTAAATGCATGACGTCTAGGACATTTTAAACTGGGGAAAGACTCTGGCGATGTACCCTGTCTATGCCTCTCATAATCCTAAAATCTTTCATCAAATCTCCCCTCAGCCTCCCATGCTCCAGAGGAACCAACCATAGTTCATCCAACCTCTCCTTACAGCTCATACTCTCTAATCCAGGTGTCTTATTGTTAAACCTCTTCTGCACCCTCTCCAAAGTCTCCACACACCTGTGATGGTGTAATCTTTTTGGCATGCACGAAGAAATGTGAAGCTGGCAACAGTATCTTCAGTGTGCAGAAGCAAAGTTAACTGTAAGTATCCAAAAGATGCTGACAATGACCCCCTGCATTTTAGGAGGATTTTGGTCACTGGCCAAATGCATAAATCTTCCATGGACCACGGAAATGTCATCTGGTCTTCCTTCCTTGAGCATTACCAGTCTTCATGCCTCAAGCAACATGTAAGCCATTCTTCTGTAGGGAAATTAATTGGTGGAAACATACATGATTCACAACACCAACATTGAGTTGGGGTTCAGTTTAAGACAACGGTCTGATGTCATGATGTTAGGATGTGAACTTTGGTTACATTTCAGGTTTTGGAGTAAAATAAATGAGTTGTTACAGTTTTTCTTAAACATAAAACACTTCACGTTGTTTAATTTGCAAAAACATTGCATTGGTGACCCTGATGATTCCAGATTTATTGAACGTCGGCCAACACAGTCGCTTTGAAACTGCCAGAGTTTTGGGAGCAAAATGCCATTGCTTTGTTTGTACAAGCTGAGACCTAGGTCGTGCTGCGAGACATCTCAGCCGACAACACTAAATATTTCTATGTGGTCGCGCCACTCAGCAACTTCGCGGTGGTGAAAGTAGTGAGTTTGCTGGAACATCCGCCTGAACACGATAAATATCAATTGCTGAAAACCATCCTTTTACAGACTTTTGGACTACCAGGAGTCTGAGCATGCCAAATAATTGCTCTCCTTGCCCAGTCTTGGCAATGACTAGGCCTTCAGAACTAATGGACTACATTCTACCTGTCCTAGGAAATCACCATCCTCATTTTATTTTTAAAGAACTCTCATGCAACAAATGCTTGATCAAGTTTGCATAGCCCTCACTAATGCACCATGAAGGACTGTAGGGAGCTAGATAAGTTGGTGGCCAGTCTACACTCAGCCAGGCAGAGATGCATAATTCCTCCTCCTTTCCCTCTCTCAATAAGCCCGGTTGGCAAGGCCTCCAAACAGGCAACACTGGGTCTTTGATTTTACCATGCTCGCTTTGGTACAAACATTAGGAAGTGCTGACTGCCTTGCAGCTTTGACAGTGCTAGTGCATCGAGACAACAGAGGTCTGTGAACACCATGGGTTTCAGCTGCCAAGGACGTTTACTTTTCATTATGGACACCCTTTCAGGACGATGTTTCCTGTGTGACTGGTGCGCTCAAGTAAATGCGCTGCAGGCATCACCTATTGATGAGAAAGCAAAGAGCAATGAAGCCTCACTGGAGGCCATCAATGGCAGCAGGATCTGGACTTACGGTCCACGATTTGTGATGCTCTGTTTCAGTGGGTGGTGTTACACATGGGACTTCATCCTGGCTAAAGTGGCTAGACCTCTGCTCGCTGCAGATTTCCTGTGTGCCCAAGGTCTTTGGGCCGTTACCCTGTTTTCCCAGCAAGTTCCCCAATTCGACTCTGTCAAGCGCATGCGTCACCGCATGTGGGTTTACTCAACTGCTGGGTGAATCCCCAAACCCCACATTCTCCACTACAGTCACAAAACATGGGGTCAAGCTCCACATTTCCACAACTGGCCCACCAGTCCATACCCACATGCGTAGACTGGACCCAGAAAAGCTGGCAACCATGAAGGCAGAGTTTGCCAACATGGAAATTCTTGGCATTGTATGCCAGCTGAATAGCCCCTGGGCTTTGCCCCTTCATATGGTCCCTAATTCCAATGTGGTGATTACTGATGCCTAAATGAGGTCACCAACCCCAATCGCTACTCGATCCCACACATCCAAGACTTCTCAACGTGCTTTGTTGGAAGTTAATTTTTTCCGAAGTCGACTTAGCTAGGTGCTACCATCAGGTGCTTGTAGGCTCAGTGGACATTCCTAAAATGGCGGTGTTTGGCCTCTTGGAGTATCTGCGCATGCCGTTTGGGCTGAAAAATGCAGCACAGTCTTCCCAACGGCTGATAGACCCTTTAGTAAAAGACTTACACTTTGTTTTTGTTACTGTGGATGACATACTTGTCGCTAGTGCATCCAAATCCAAACAGGTATCTCATCTCCGCACACTTTTCCTGTGCCAACGCCAATGTAGGTTGATTATTAACCCTGCTAAATGCCAGCTGGGGTTGTCAGCCATTGACTTTCTCAGCCATCGCGTCTCTGCAGAAGGTGTGCAACCCCTCCCATCAAAAGTAGCCTCTATTACGGATTTCTCACTGCGCCACACTACTAAAAACTAGAGGAGCTTTTAGACACGGTGAATTTCTATCACTGCTTCATTCCCTGAGCTGCTGAACTCCTTCTATAGTGCACTTAAAGGCAATGCCCCTAATTTTGAACTTAACTGCTCACTGGACATAACCAGGGCATTTGATGACTCCAAACAAGATCTTTCCAAAGCAACCACGTTTGCGCACCCACTCCCCAACACACCCATAGCAATTACTACTGATGCTTCAGACTGTGCTGTGGGTGCTGTGCACGAATAGCTGGTTGGAGGTGTGTGGCAGCCTTTTGCCACCTTCAGCCGGCAGCGCCGTTCCCCTGAAAGAAAGTACAGCATGCTTGACCACGAGCTTCTCGATCTCTATCTGGCTGTTGGCCATTTTCGATTTCGTCTGGAGGTTCGCCATTTCACAGCATCCGTTGACCACAAACCCTTGTGCACATGGCGGCCAAAATATCAGGCGCTTGGTCCGCATAGCAGCAATGCCACCTGGCCTTCATATCCGAGTTCGCAACTGATATACAACATATCAAGGGGAAAAATAATGTCATGGAGGCTGCCTTTTATGGCCAGCCATTGAGGACATACACATAGGGGATGACTATGCCAGCATGGCAGACGACCCAAGCTACGGACCCAGAGAACACAGGCTTACTGAACAGCCTGCAGTTGGTTAACGTTAACTTGGGGAGGCTGGGTTTTCTCTCCTGTGCAATGTCTCAACCGGTCGCCCTCGCCCATCGTGCCTCAGACTGGAGATGAGCCACTTTCGAATCCGTTCATGGCCTCTCTCATCCCGACCAGAAGACCTCACAGAGAGTGCTTGCGCTCAAGTTTGTGTGGCACAGCCTCATAAAAGATGTGCATGATTGGACTGCAGCCTGGGAGCCAGCGGGCAAAAAATTAACCATCGTGTTCAGTCATCATTGGCACCTTTTGAGGTCCCTGAATGATGGTTTGACCATGTCAATGTGGACCTTGATGGTTAGCTTCCCCGCTTCTTTCACGGACCTCCTTACTAAGGCAGACCGTGCCACCAAGTAGCCAAAGGTTGTCCCTCTAGCATCGATGGCAGCAGCAGACATGGCTCGGGCATTCATAGGCACCTGGGTTGTTCAGTTTGGCACCCCATCTGATATTTCCTCCGACCGCAGTCCACAGATCATTTCAGACCTCTAGGCTACAGTGGCCCAGAACACCTGCTGTCCAATAGCTTATGCGAGCGGTTTCACTGCTTCTTGAAGGCTGCTCTGAGGGCTTCCCTGATGGGTTGGTGTTGGCATGATTGTCTCCTGTGGGTTCTGCTGGGGCACAGAACTGCTGCAAAAGAGTACCTGCTGTCATCCATGGCTGAGTTGGTATCTGGACAGCCATCGTGAGTGCCAGGTGATTTTGTTCCTGTCGTCATGACTGCCCAGTCGGCCTCTCAGTGGAGTTCCACCCTCCTCAGTAAATTCAATTCCTTTGCACCTATTCAAGTCAAGTCAAGTCAAGTCACTTTTTATTGTCATTTCGACCATAATTGCTGGTACAGTACACAGTAAAAACAGGATAGTGTTTTTCAGGACCATGGTGCTACATGAAACAGTACAAAAACTACACTGAAACTACGTAAAAACAACACAGAAAAAAACTGCACCAGACTACAGACCTACCCAGGACTGCGTAAAGTGCACAAAACAGTGCAGGCATTACAATAAATAATAAACAAGACAATAGGCACAGTAGAGGGCAGTAAGCTGTTGTCAGTCCAGGCTCTGGGTATTGAGGAGTCTGATGGCTTGCAGGAAGAAACTGTTACACAGTTTGGTCGTGAGAGCCCGAATGCTTTGGTGCCTTTTCCCAGATGACAGGAGGGAGAAGAGTTTGTATGAAGGATGCATGGGGTCCTTCATAATGCTGTTTGCTTTGTGAATGCAGCATGTTGTGTAAATGTCTGTAATGGCAGGAAGAGAGATCCCGATGATCTTCTCAGCTGACCCCACTATCTGCTGCAGGGTCTTGCGATCCGGGATGGTGCAATTTCCGAACCAGACAGTGATGCAGCTGCTCAGGATGCTCTCAATACAACCCCTGTAGAATGTGACAAGGATGGGGGGGTGGGAGGTGGAATTTCTTCAGCCTTCGCAGAAAGTAGAGATGCTGCTGGACTTTCTTTGCTATTGAGCTGGTGTTGAGGGACAGGTGAGATTCTCCGCCAGGTGAACTCCAAGAAATTTGGTGCTCTTAACGATCTCTACCGAGGAGCCGTCGATGTTCAGTGGGGAGTGGTCGCTCTGTGACCTCCTGAAGTCAACAACCATCTCTATTGTTTTGTTCACATTCAGAGACAGGTTGTTGGCTCTGCAACAGTCCGTTAGCCATTGCACCTCCTCTCTGTAAGCTGACTCGTCGTTCTTGCTGATGGGACCCATCATGGTTGTGTCATTGGCGAACTTGATGATGTGGTTCGAGCTGTGTGTTGCAGCACAGTCATGGGTCAGCAGAGTGAACAGCAGTGGACTGAGCACACTACCCTGGGGGGCCCCTGTGCTCAGTGTAATGGTGTTGGAGATGCTGCTTCCAATCCGGACTGACTGAGGTCTCCCAGTCAGGAAGTCTAGTATCCAGTTGCAGAGGGAGGTGTTCAGGCCCAGTAGGCTCAGCTTTCCAATCAGTTTCTGAGGGATGATTGTGTTGAATGCTGAACTGAAGTTTATGAATAGCATTCAAACGTACGTGTCTTTTTTGTCCAGGTGGGTTAGGGCCAGGTGGAGGGTGATGGCAATGGCATCGTCTGTTGGACGGTTGGTACGGTACGCGAACTGCAGGGGGTCCAGTGAGGGAGGCAACAGGGCCTTGATATGCCTCATGACGAGCCTCTTGAAACACTTTATGATGATGGATGTGAGTGCAACGGGACGGTAGTCATTGAGGCAGGGCACTGAAGACTTCTTCGGCACGGGGACGATGGTGGCGGCCTTGAAGCACATTGGAATGATGGCGCTGCTCAGGGAGATGTTGAAGATGTCAGTGAGAACATCTGCTAGCTGGTCTGCACATGGGTTGTGGGTTGACCCTGCACAGGATTCTCCTCACGTCGGCCATGGTGAGACACAGCACCTGGTCATTTGGAGGAGGGGTGGACTCCCTCACCACTACATCATTTTCCGCCTCAAAACGAGCGTAGAAGTCATTCAGCACATCTGGGAGGGAGGCTACCTCTTATCACGGCACTCTTGGATTCCTGTTGACCTACAGTTCGTTTGTTTTTGAACACCATGGTATATACCAACATTCATTTAGGCTCACTTACGATGTCCTTTTCTGTGTTTGGAATGGAGAGAAGAGACTTTAATCATAGATAAGAGGGGTAAACCCGAGTGTATTTTGGTAGATCACATTAATCCCAGCCCACCAAGATTCCACTACCATGCTCCTGCCATCACAATATGTGTATAAGTGTGTCAACACAGCTGTGGTTAAGCCAGAGGCACCTGCTGTTCCTCCACCCATGGAGCAAAGTATCTGAGCTCTAGTCAGATTCACAATACCAATTTTAGTGAATTCTAGGGGAGGCTGTGCAGAGTAGTGTAATTGGTGGAAACACACATTGAGTAGGGGTTCACTTTAAGAGACTGGTCTGACATGATGATGTAATTACATGAAGTTTGGTCACTGTGTTTTGTGTTCAGGCTTTGGAGTACAATAAATGTGTTGTTACAGTTTTTCTTAAACACAAAACGCCTCATGCCATTTTATTTGCGAAAGCCTACACCTTGTTATCTTCATTTTATTTACTGCACCACTGACTGCTTTCTTTAAATGCAAAGCAATTCCCTCAGCATGTCAGTGTAATGGTTAGCGTAACACTATTACTGTGCCAGTGATCACCAGCTGGGATTCAATTCCCCCCGTAAAACCAGAAAAGCTGGAAGAAACCCACGCAGTCACGGGGAGAACGTACAGACTCCACAGCTTTTACTGTTTCCTCTCATATTCCAACGATATATGGGTTGGGTTAGTAAGTTGTGGGCATAACCAACAAAACCCTTACTGATTTGAGTTGATACAAGCAATGCATTTCACTCTATACTTTGACATTTCGATATATTTGTGACAAACAAAGCTAATTAGAAAAAATCTTGCTGAGTCTCTACCTCACTTCACCTTTCTATCCTCAATTTAGTGGCTTCTTAAAATAAACATTTTTGATCAAGATTTTCATAGATTTGATTATAAAACATGGAAACAGGTCCTTACTTCTACAAAGTTTATGCCCAAATCATTGAGCACCCATTTACACCAATCCCTGGCCTAATCAGTGTGTCAAATGGTTGTTGTGATGTGTCTAGTGTGGTAGAGTAGTGGGTAGTGCTTGTCACTCTCACTTTCAGCTTCCACCGCTGGCGAGCAGTCTCACAAAAAGGAGACCGAATGTGTAAGCCTCTCTCTGTCAATACATAGCCTCTCCAACAGCAAGCCTCATGTGGTGCCTCCTCTCTGGCGACACACGGAAACTGAACTCCTACAGACTCAGGCTGAACTACAGAGGATGGGGAGGAGGTCTGGCCCCTGCACACGCAGCACACAGGCCCACCAGTATGTGGACACGCCCTGGTGCTCATGAACCAGATCCCCTGATATGGGGAAATAGCCCCACTGCCTGTGGGCACCCTGGGAGAGACGAGGGCTGCGGGAGTAAACCCAGACAGAAAATCCAGAGTGGAGCCCCTAAGGTGACTGGAGGTCACTAAACATTCTCTCAGCAGCTCCTGCAGCCAAGCTGCTGCCAAACATATTGCTTCATTTTCCTTCGGACTACACCAGTGAGGCTGAAAGGGGAATGGATCTCCGTACCTTCCACCCATGCTTGTTCCCTGGGGAGGTCACTCCAGCGCTGCCATCCATTGTCCTTCGAGACAGACGGATGCCATCATCATCAGCCCAATCACATTTTATTTTCCTTTCATATCCATCAACTTCCCCTCAAATTTATCACTCATCCTGTGAACAAGGGCCAATTACTACTGTGGTTTATGAATCTACCAACACATACACATCTTTGGGATGTGAGAAAACTGGAGCACCAGGAGGAAACCCACATGGCCATGTGAGAATTGGAGGTCAGGATCGAACCTGGGGTGCCGAGACAATGAAGCAGTGGCTCGACTAGTTGCAGCGCTGCGGTGACACCCGTCTAATGTTATCCAACATAACTTTGCCCTGTCTGGTAAATTCTGATTGACAACAATCCTCTGATGTGCCTTTGGATGTTTTACAGCACCAAAGCTGCTGATAAATGCAAATTCTTCCAGAAAATTTATTTTTTCTCACAGGTCCATTACTCATCTAACAGCTGCAGGTCTTCGAAAGGCAGAAATCTCTTTGTTTAAACTGTCTCTTCTGCCCCAATAGAAATTGCCAGCAGTTCACACTATTATTTTCAGGGATTTGCTTCTTAAGTTCAATGCTTTTACTGGAACCTTATTCCTCTGAAAAGAAACTGGTAAATGAATAAAAGAAAACAATACCCTCTTTATTACATGTTTGCAATGTTTGAATATCAAAAACAGACACTAGAGATTCTGCAGATGCTGGAAATCCAGAGCAGCACACACACGATGCTGGGAGAAATCAGCAAGTCAGGCAGCATCTACGGAGGTGAACAAGCAGTCGATGCTTTAGGACGAGGCCCTTCGTCAGGACTGGTAAGGAAGCAGACGGAAGCCATTATAAGAAGGTGGGTGGAGGGGAAGGAGTACAAGTTGGTAGGTGATAGGTGAGACCAGCTGAGGGGGAAGGCAGGTGGGTGGGGGGAGGGGGAATGAAATAAAAAAGCTGTGAGGTAATAGATTGAAAAAGGTAAAGAAAAAGGTATCTAATACACGAGGGCAGTGGATCATGAAAGATAAGGAAGGGGAAGGAGCACCATTAGACCATAACACATAGGATGCAGAATTAGGCCATTTGGCCCATCAAGTCTGCTCCACAAACCATCACAAGAGGGAGGTGATGGGCACGTGAGGATCAGAGAAAGGGTGATAGGAAAACCAGAATAAGGAATGGAAGACGAGAGAAGGGGGAGGTGGAGAGAGTACCAGAATTTGGAGAAATCGACGTTCATGCTTGCAGGTTCAGGGCTACTAAGATGGAATATGAGGCGTTGCTCCTCCAACCTGAGAGTGGCCTCATTACAAAAGGAGAGGAGGCCGTAGACAAACACGTTGGAATGGCAATGGGAAGTCGAATTGGGATGGATAGACGCCCGCCTTTTATGGTGAATGGAGTGAAGATGCTCAGCAAAGCGGTCCCACAGTCTATGATGGGGCCTCCCACGTTGACAGCACCTTATAGAGTAGATGACCTTGACAAACTCACAGAGGTGAAGTGTCACCTCATTGCATGAAATAAGACCATAAAACCATAAGACACAGGAGGAGAATTAGGCAGTTTGGCCTGTCGAGTCTGCTCTGCTATTCAAACATGGCTGATCCTTTTTTTCCCCTCCTCAGCCCCGCACTCCGCCCTTCTCCCCGTAGCGTTTGGTGCCATGTCCAATCAAGAACCTATCAAGCGCTGCCTTAAAAACACCTAACAATCTGGCCTCCACAGCTGCCTGTGGTAATAAATTCCACAAGTTCACTACCCTTTAGCTAAAGAGATTTCTCCACATATCTGTTTTAAATGGACACCCCCTATCCTGAGGTTGGGCCCTTTTGCCCTGGACTCCCCCACCATGGGAAACACCCTTTCCACATCTACTCTGTCTAGGCCTTTCAACATTCAAAATGTTTAAATGAGATCCCCCCTGGTCATTCTAAATTCCAGCGAGTACAGACCCAGAGCTATCAAACATTCCTCATATGTTAACACGTTCATTCTTGGAATCATCCTTGTGAACCTCCTCTGAAGTCTCTCTAATGCCAGCACATCTCTTCTAAGATGAGGAGCCCAAAACTGTTCACAAAACTGCTCACCAGTGCCGTATAAAGCCTCAGTATCACATCCCAGCTCTTGTATTCTAGACCTCTTGAAACGAACGCTAGAATTGCAAATGATGAATGGGGGTGAGGGTGGAGGAGTAGGAACCGGTGTAGCCTTTGTCAGTTCCTTTGTATTAAATAATTGTGCAAATTCAAAATGTTTGAGTAATAACCATAGGTGAGCAGCTAACATTAAATATCCTTATTAGTTCCTGTGTTAATAATTTATAAAACTGTTTATATTTTATGCTGACTACCAGATCTCTTGTGGTTTGAGTTGCAGGAGTGTGGGTTTTGATCTTCACTGCAATCCCACTGCATTCGGAAAACAATAGCAGATAAAATAAATTTTCTGAGAAAATTACCAAAGGGGTGGGATGCGTGGTAAACCTAAAGAAGAACTGCTACATAGAGGATGAAGATATTTGTAACACCGTGCATTTACCCTAGTCACAAAGTTAGTTAATTCTTAAATTAGTATGTTTCCCTTTGTAAAACTTTGGTTAATTTTGTACTTTATCTGTACATCACAGTAAGGAGTTGGATAATTTTAAGTTGCAAGTGTTTACTTTGAGCTCAAATATAGCGAAGCTTTTATTTCTTCTCCTTCCCCTCATGCCCACTGCTAAAGCCATGGATTTTTTTTTACCCAATGCTAAGCTAGTGATTAAGGTAACATGTGAAGAGCGTACTTCTCTCATCAGTAAGGAATGTCCTCTGCCTCAGTTGGTGCTGTCAAAGTCTGAAAGATTCTGAATGTGTCTGACATTCAACTACTTTTTAAAACCGTTGGGAATGCTTGCTTTTGTACAAGACAATAGCGAGGCTGTATTTGGAATATTGCATTCATTTTTGGACACCACCCTACAGGAAAGATGCTACTAAGCTGGAAAGAGTGCAGATGGGATTATGAGGGTGTTGCCAGGACTCGAGGCACTGAGTAATGGAGAGAAGTTGAGCATGCTGCGACTTTTGTCATTGGTGGCACGAGAGTCATAAAGTGAAAGCATACAATCTCTTTCGCAGCGTTGGGGAATCAAGAACTAGAGGGCATAGGTTTAAGTTTGAAGGTGAACAATTTAGAGGGAACCTAAGGGTAACTTCTTCACCCCAATGGTGGTTAGCATGACGCTATTACAGCTCGAGGCATTCTGGAGTTCTGGCATGTGTGTAAGGACATTGTATGTTCTCCCCATGACCACGTGGGTTTCCCTCACATGCTCAGTCTCCTCTCACAGTTCACAGATGCACCAATTAGTGGGTTAATTGGTCATTGTGAATTGTCCTGTGATTAGGCTAGGGTTAAATATTGGGTTGCTGGGTGGAGTGGCTCATGGTAAGAGCCCGTTCCGCACTGTTTCTCCAAGTAAAAAATAAATAGGATTTTCCATCTGAACCCTAGAGTTCACAGAGGAAAAGCACAAGTTATCAGTGTCTATTACTTCCTCTTATTTCTGTTGCTTAGAATTTTTTCTTTCACTCTCTAATCCGGCTAGGATACTAATTGAGTCCAATGCGAACAGACCAGAGGATCTAACATTAGATCTAAAACATTATGAGTTGATGGAATATCAAATGACATGTGGCATAAGCAGCAAATATTGTGCCTGTAGGCTGTTGGTGCAGAGTGTGAGAAATAAAATATCAGCAGCAAACACTCATACATTCACTTCAAAATACTGGTCTAAAAATAAATGTTGCAAGCATACAGAGTGTTTGTCAGCAATCTTGCAAAAGGACCGTGGTGTATTTCCATGTACTTCCAGTGAGTCTTGCTCTAATTACACGTTTTCAGTAAGTCACCCTCTTCCCTTTTTATCTTAAGTTAACTATGGCCATAACATCCCTCCCAATGGAGATGAAAGGTTACAACATTCACCTCTTGTATGCTGAACAGATCACAATATGATTATTGGTCTGGAAGCTTAAATCATCTACAATAGGGCTCTACAACTGAAAGCTAAATTTGCTCAATGCATCACCGGTACCAGCTTACCTGCATCATATACACTTATACAGAGAAGTGCCAGAAGAAGGCCAGCAACATTATGAAGGATCCTACACAGGTCCAGCTCATGGACTGTTTCCCACCCCCATCAGGGAAGAAGCTATGCAGCATCTACGCCGGGTCCGTAAGATTCAAAAAACAATTACTTCCCCCAAGCCATCAGGCAGATCAACACCTCCACCCACTAACACAGCCAACCACAACCCCCACAACCATTGTTTTATCATTTCCTGTCAGAGTCACTTTATGTACAGATACTCATGTACCTAGCGCCACTTTATGTTTATAAGCTAATCTTATATATTTATATTTATTGTATTTTTATTGTGTTCTTTATGCCTATTATGTTTTTATATGTTGCATCGAATCTAGAGTAACAATCATTTCACTCTCCTTTACTTCGAAGAATGAAAATCAATAATCTTGAGTCCTGAACCTCGAAATTGGGCATGAGAGAAAATAGGGAATAATTTACAAAATGGTACTAGTGACTCACAGCGATGTCTTGCAGGCTGCACGCAAAACTTCTAGGTACAGTATACCTCTTCTGACTGGCTATCACTGCAATTGGCAGCCTGTATTTTCCCTTTAAGTGACATACTTTGAAACTGGCTTAATGAACTAATGATTTTTCAGTCATCTGAATGACTTGGTGAACTTACCTCTCAGGAATGCAGGCATGGTACCTTTAAGCAGATGCAAGAACATCACAATGGCCAGAAGAGTGGGAGGAGGGCAGATTCCAAACCAGACTCAAACATTGGCATATGAAACTTCCTCCATCCAGCATCTTGCTAGCAAATGTACAGTCTCTGGAGTACAAGACTGAGGTTCTAAGGGCAAGATTGATGTATTGGAGGGAAATGAGAGATTGCTGTGTTCTCTGTTTCACAGAGTTGTAGCTCTATCCAAACAAGCCAGATACGTTGGGAACATCTGAGGGCTTCTCAATACACCAAACTGCCAGTTCCAAGAGGGCATGAAGGTAAAGGTGGTGGTCTGAGTATCATGATGACCACACTTGCTGAGCCTCTGGAAATGATCTTTGCAGCATTAATGGAGACGGGAGAGGTTCCGGAGGATTGGAGGGTTGCAGATGTTGTTCCCTTATTCAAGAAAGCGAGTAGAGATAGCCCAGGAAATTATAGACCAGTGAGTCTTACCTCAGTGGTTGGTAAGTTGAAGAAGAAAATGCTGAGAGGCAGGATTTATGAACATTTGGAGAGGCATATATGATTAGGAATAGTCAGCATGGCTTTGTCAAGGGCAGGTCGTGTCGTATGAGCCTAGTTGAATTTTTTGAGGATGTGACTAAACACATTGATAAAGGTAGAGCAGTAGATGAAGTATATATGGATTTCTGCAAGGCATTTGATAAGGTACCCCATGCAAGGCTTATTGAAAAAGTAAGGAGGCATGGGATCCAAGGGGACCTTGCTTTGTGGATCTAGAATTGGCTTGCTCACAGAAGGCAAAGAGTGGTTGTAGACAGGTCATTTTCTGCATGGAGGTTGGTGACCAGTGGTGTGACTCAGAGATCTTTGTGATTTTTATAAATTACCTGGATGAGGAAGTGGAGGGATGGGTTAGTAAATTTGCTGATAACACAAAGGTTGGGGGTGTTGTGGATAGTGTGGAGGGCTGTCAAAGGTTACAGTGGGACATTGATAGGATGCAAAACTGGGCTGAGAAGTGGTAGATGGAGTTCAACCCAGATAAGTGTGAGGTGGTTCATTTTGGTAGAATATAGTATTAATAGTAAGACTCTTGGCAGTGAGGAGGATCAAAGGGATCTTGGGGTCCAAGTCCGTAGGACACTCAAAGCAGCTGTGCAGGTTGACTCTGTGGTTAAGAAGGCATATGGTGTATTGGCTTTCATCAGCCATGGGATTGAGTTCAAGAGCCAAGAGATAATATTGCAGCTATATAGGACCCTGGTCAGACCCCACTTGGAGTACTTGTGCTCAGTTCTGGTCGCCTCACTACAGGAAGGATGTGGAAACCATAGAAAGGGTACACAGGAGATATACAAGGATGTTGCCTGGATTGGAAAGCATTCCTTAAGAGAATAGGTTGAGTGAACATTGCCTTTTCTCCTTGGAGCGGTGGAGGATGAGAAGTGACCTATTAGAGGTGTATAAGATGATGAGAGGCATTGATCGTGTGGATAGTCAGAGGCTTTTTCTCAGGATTGAAATGGCTAGCATGAGAGGGCACAGCTTTAAGGTGCTTGGAAGTAGGTATGGAGGAGATGTCAGGGGTAAGTTTTTTACGCAGAGAGTGGTGAGTGCGTGGAATGGGCTGCCGGCAATGGTGGTGGAGGTGGTTACGATAGGGTCTTTTAAGAGACTCCTGGATAGGTACATGGTGCTTAAAAAAATAGAGGGCTATGGGTAACCCTAGGTAATTTCTAAGTAAGTACATGTTCGGCACAATATTGTGGGCCGAAGGGACTGTATTGTGCTGTAGTTTATCTATGTTCTATGTTTCTATGATAAAGCGCTTCGTGGTGCAATCTTGTTCCCCTGACCTCAGACATCTAGAGTTTAAATGCCAACTGTTCTACTTACCAGAAAAGTTCTCCTCCGTGATCCCAACCGTATCTTACTTACCACAAAAGGCTGATGCAAGCAAGCAGTCGAGGTATTGAGTTCACCAATAAGCAAACTAGGAGCAGCCTATTCCAGGCCTTTCAAATTATTACTGGGGATTCTAATCAGGCTTGCTTGAAGAAATCTTTACTCAAATATAATCTACATATCACCTTCAGCACCTCGGGTCCCAACACACCCAACCACTGCTATACCACCATAAGGAATACCTACCATTCGATCCCAAGACTGTATTTCAGGAAATCTGACCACCTGGCTATCCTCCTCCTGCCTGAATACAGGCAGAGGCTAAAGAGCAAGGCTCCAGAGGTAAGGACAATGAAGAGTTATTCATTGGAGACAGAGGAGAGGCTACAGGACTGCTTTGAATCAGTGGACTGGGCTGTGTTCACGGACTCATTAAAGGATCTTGACAAATATGCCACAGTCATCATGGGATTTTATAAAGGAAATCGTGGATGAGTCCGTCTCCAAAGAATCATTTAGCATCTTCCCCAACCAGGTGCCCTGGATGAAGCAAGAGATCCACAGTCATGCTTTGAGCCAGGTCAGTGGCAGTCAGGTCTGACAAACAGATAAAGTACAAGAGATACAGTTCCAACCTGCAGAAAGCCATCTCACATATGAAGTGGAAATTTTGGACCAAACTGGAATCACAGAAGGATGCTTGACAGTTATGGCAGAGCTTGAATGTTATCACCTTCTACAAAGTAAAACCAAGCAACATATGTGACAACAAGGTCTCCCTCCTAGATGAGCTCAGTGCCTCTTATGCTTGCTTTGACTATCAAAGCATGGAGGCACCTTCATGAACTTCCATAGCCCCTGATGACCTAGTGAATTGAGTCTCTGAGGCTGACGTGAGAACATCCTTCAGGAGGATGAAGCCACAGAAAGCATCTGGATCAGATGGGGTACCTGGCAGAGTACTGATGACCTGTACTGATCAACTGGCTGGAGTGCTAACCTGTCACTTTGGCAGTCTGAGGTACCCACCTGCTTCAAGCAGTCTTCAATTATACCAGTGCTCAAGAAGAATGTGGTAACCTGCCTCAATAATTATCATGCAGTAGCACTTACATGCATTGTGATGAAAAGCTTTGAGAGATTAGAGATGAAACATATCACTCCTGACTTCAGAGCAACTTGGATCCACTCCAGTTTGCCTACCCTTACATCAACAGATGACATGTTATTGGCTCTTCACTCAACCCTGGAATATCTGGACAGTGAAGATCAAAATGCTCTTCATTGACTGCAGCTCTGTGTTCAACACTATCTCCCCTTCGAAACTAATCAATAAGCTCCAAGACATAGACCTCAATACCTCCTTGTGCAACTGGATTTATGGTTCCCTCACCTGCAGACTCAGTCAGTTTGAATTGGCAATACCATCTCCTCCATAATCAGCATCAACACAGGTGCAGCACAAGGCTGTATGTTTAGCTGTGCGGCTAAGCATAACTGCAATGCCATATTTAAATTTGCTGATGACACCACTGCCATTGGCCAATTCAAAGGTAGTGATGAATCATCGTATAGGAGGGAGATTGAAAACCTGGCTGGGTGCTGCCACAACAACAACTTCTCACTCAGTCAGCAAGACCAAGGAGCTGATTATTGACTACAGGAGGTTAATGAGCCAGTCCTCTCCAGGGAATCAGAGGTGGAAAGAGCCAACAATATTAAATTCCTCAGTGTTATCATTCCAGAGGATCAGTTCCTGGTCCAGCACATTAGTGCCATTATAAAGAAAGCATTGCAGCGCCTCTACTTTCTTAGAAGTTTGTGAAGATTCTGCATATCATCTTAAACTTTGACAAACTTCTATAGATGTTCAGGGGAGAGTATATTGACTGGCTGTATCATGGAAACTCCAAAGCCTTTGTATGGAAAAGCCTACAAAAAGTAATGGATAGAGCCCAGCCCGCCACTGGTAAAGCCCTCCTCACCACTGAAAACATTTAAAAGGAGCATTGTGGCAGAAAAGTAATATCTATCATCAAGGACTCCCACCATCCTGGACATGTTTGCTTCTCGCTGCTGCCACCAGGAAGGAGGTACAGGAGCCTCTGGACTCACATCAGCAGGAACAGTTATTACCTCTCAACCATCAGGTTCTTGAAGCTATGGGCTCACTTTCAAGGACTCTTAATCTCATGTTCTTGATATTTATTGCTTACTTATTTATTATTTTGTGTTGGGATGCGGTCAAGTGATTAAGGCGTTGGCTAGTGATCTGAAGATGACTAGTTCGAGCCTCAGCTAAGGTAGCGTGGTGTGTCCTTGAGCAAGGCACTTAACCACACATTGCTCTGCGACGACACCGGTGCCAAGGTGTATTGGCCCTTGCCCTTCTCTTGGACAACATCGGTGGCGTGGAGAGGGGAAGACTGCAGCTTGGGCAACTGCCGATCTCCCATACAACCCTGCCCAGGCCTGCGCCCTGGAAACTTTCTAGGGCGCAAATCCATGGTCTCTCAAGACTAACAGATGCCTATTACTATTTATTATTTTATTTTATTTTTTTTTTTAACTTTTGTACTAGGTGTCTTTTGCACATGAGCTGTTTGTCTTGTGTGCAGTTTTTTCATTGATTATATGGTATTTCTTTACAGTTACTGTAAATCCCGTATGTGTTATGTTTTTCCTTCGTACTTTGTCAGTATTTTTTGTGTGTGGTTTTTCATTGATTTTATTGTATTTGTTCTACTGTGAATGTTTGCTAGAAAATGAATCTCAGAGCAGTATATAGTGACATACATACTTTGTGAATTTGACTTTGAATTTATGTTCTTTTTGTGAATGTTGTGTCTCTGATGCTGTAGCAAGTAAATTTTTCAGTTTTTTTTCAGTAATATTACAATAAGCTTGACTTTGACTTTAAAACAAAAGAAAGAGAAAATTCTAGGAATAGTTAGAGGGTCAGGCAGCAGCTGTGGAAAAAGACTTAGAGCTAATGTTTCCGGCTGAGGACCTTTCATCAGAATTCCTAGTATTGGTGATTGATATCCCTCGGTTGGGCAATATTCTGTGTGTCAGAATCAGAATCTTGTTTATTATAACTGACATACTGCATGTCATGAAATTTGTTTTTTTGCAGCAGCAGGACAGTGCAATACATAAAAATACTCTAAGTTTCAATAAGAAATATAGAAAATTAAATAAATAGTGCAAAAATAGGTGAGGTAATCTTTATGGTTCAGGGACTGTTCAGAAATCTGATAATCAGTGTGAACCCAGGAGCTAACAGTGGAAGAGCACAAGTTTTGCTCATCTATTATTTTTGTTGATCAAGTTGTTTTTCTCATACTCTGTTGCCCATTCCACCTTTTTGACTAATTGAGTCCAATGCTAACAGACCAGGGGATTTTGCATTAGGTCTGGAACCCTGTGGGTTGATGGAATATCAATGATGTGTGGCATAAGAAAGAAATCTTGTGTCTGCAGGAGAGAGTTGGTGCGCTGTGTATGAAATAAAAGGCTTACTAGCAAACTCTCATATACTGATATAAAAATAGAAACTGCAGCAAACACACGGAATGTTTGTCAGCTACCTTGCAAGTGAACCCGCAGTGCATCTCCATGCGTTTCTATGGAGTCCTGGTCCAATGCTGCACTTACAGTAAATCCTCTGTCAGCTTCTCCCATACACCCACCACCCTCCGTATGACAACTTGCCTCTCTGGTCCCACAGAAGGTAGGACATAGAGCATTTATATGTTCTAAGTTTAAAATCCTCTTTAAATATCACCAATGATCTAGCCTCCACAACCCTCTGAGGAAGAGAATCCTAAAGTTTCACCAGCCTCTGAGTAGATAGATTCCTATATATCTCATTTTAAATGACCATTCTCTAATCTTGTAGCCATGTCCCCTTGAACATAGAATATAAGGCAGAGGTTGCCAGCCTGGGGTCCACAGACCCCTGCTTAATGGCATTGATCCATGGCATAAGAAAGGATGGGAACCCTGATATAGAATATAAAACACTGCAGCACAATACCCTTCACAACACGATGTTGTGCTGAACTTTTAATCTACTCGAAGATCAATCTAATCTTTCCCTCCTACATTACTCTCCACTTTCCTGTTATCCATGCACCTATCTAAGAGTTTCTTAAATGTCCCTGCCTTCACCACCACCTCTAGCAGGGCATTCCACGCACCCACCACTCTCTCGGACACCCCCCCCCCTGTTTGAGATCCTCCCATTAGTGGAAATATCTCGACATTCCCCCTTTCATGCCTCCTTAGGATCTTATCTGTATCTTTAGGCATTTTTCTTTCAGTAACAGTGGGATATATTCAAAAGGCAGAATTTTTAGCTCTGAAAGCTATGTGTGTGGGAGAACTGAGCAGTGGAGAGAAAATCTGTACATGCATTTGTTCATATTTTTGTTATATAATGTCTAGAAATTATATTAAACTGAGAAAGAATGACAGACCACAGTGAAAGTGAGAGACAGGAACTGTATACCAACAGGAAGAATGAATATGTGAGAGAAAGATTGTCAGAGAAATGATGAGGGAGAAAGTGTGTTGGGAGGAGGGTGGTAATGCTTTCATTTAATGTTACTTATTATGTCTTCTTCTGTATTTGCACAGTTCGTTGTCTCCTGCACTCCGGTTGAATGCACTAATTGGACAGTCTTTTGTTAATTCTGTTATGGTTATTATTCTATAGATTTATTGAGTATGCCCACAAGAAAATGAATCTCAGGTTTGTATATGGTGACATATATGCATTTTGATAATAAAAATTACTTTGAACTTTGAACTTCATTTAACTGTTTGGCAAGCAGACGGTGTTGTCTGCATTTGGGAAAGGCAATTATTAATAATTTCATCTGAAAGTCAAACATAAATTTGAATTACAGGTAGATGTGACATTGCAGAAGGGACTCACAAGGATATTGCCAGGAGTGGAGGGCTCGCTTTACAATGAGTGGCTGAATAGGCTGGGACTGATTCCCCTGGAATGAAGGAGGCTGAGGGGCAAAGTTATAGTTTATAACAAAGTCATGAGTGGTTTAGATAAGGTAAATGATCATAGTCTTGTTCCCAGGGTAGAGATTACTCATACTAGATGGTATAATTTTAAAGTGAGAGAGGAAGGATTCAAAAAGGGCATTGCACAGTGATGCACCATCAATAACTCTTGGAGACGTGAGGCGAGATATAGGCTTTTATTGGCTGGAAGAAAGAACAAGCAGCAATTGACCACCACACTGCATCCTGGAGACTGACCGGGGCTGTGTCTCCAATCGCCTTTATACCGGGGTCCGTGGGAGGAGCCACGGTCAGTGGGAGGAGCCACAGGAGCAGTCAGCAGGGGGGCCGTGTCCAGACAGGTATATGTAGTTCACCAAACACAGTTAAGGGCAGGACCCTTAACAGTGTTAATGTACAAAGTGATCTTGTGGCCCAAGTCCATAACTCCCAGAAAGTGGCTGTGCAGATTGACAGAGTGGTAAAGAAGCTATATAGCATGCTTACCTTTAGAACACTAGACACTTTATTCATGCTTTATTAATCAAAGCTTTGAGTTCAAGTCAGGAGGTTATGTTAAAGACATAAAATTCTGGTTAGGCCACATCTGGAATGCTGCATTCAATTCTGGTCACCCCATTACAGAAAGGATGTGGAGGCTTTGCAGAGGGTGCAAAAACAGATTTACTAGGATGCTACTAGGATTAGGTGCTAAAAGGAGTGGTTGGACAAACTTGGGTTTCTTTTTCCAGAGTGGGAGGGAGGGAAACCTGGTAGAAGTTAATAAAATTATGAGAGACACAGGTAGAGAAAACAAACGGTACCTCTTACCCAGGTATTAAATGTCTAATACTAGAAGACATCAATTTAAGGTAGGATGAGGAACATTCAAAGGAGATGTGTGGGACATGTTTTTTTTTTACACAGAGAATGGTGCGTGTCTGGAATGAGTTGCCAGGGGTGGCAATGGAGGCAAATATGATGGGATCATTGAAGCAGTTCTTCGATAGGCCATGAATGTGCAGCAAATGCAGGGGTGTGGATATTAATTAAGCAGAAAGAACTAGCTTAGTTAGGTATCTATCTATTTATTTATTTATGTAGTCATTTAATTGTATTCCAGTGTTCTGCCATTCAATGTTCTATGAATAAATAATGGCATAAAATAGTTTAAAATTAGAACAATATATGAACTTAGCTGAACAATTCAAGTTCAAGACCGAGAGCCAAGGAACTCAGTTATCAAAAGAACTTATATTTTTTTGAAAAGGCAGTAGACTGAGGGAAACAATTTTAATAGCAAGAGATTAAAAAATCCCTGAAAATATAATAAAATTATGATAAACATGAGAAAAATCTGTAGATGCTGGAAACCCAAAGCAATAGACTCAAAATGCTGGAGGAATTCAGCAGGCCAGGCGGCATCTATGGAAAAGAGTACAGTCAACATTTCGGGCCGAGACCCTTCATCAGGACTGGAAAGGAAGGGGAGGGGAGGGGAGGAAGAAGTACAAGGTGGCAGGTGAAAGGTGTGAAGTAAAGAGCTGAAAAGCTGATTTGTAAAAGAGATAAAGAGGTGGAGAAGGGGGAATCTGACAGGAGAGGACAGAAGGCCATGGAAGAAAGGCAAGTGGGAGGAACACCAGATAAGGAGATGAAGTGAGAGAGAGAGAGAGAGAAACAGCAATGGGGAATGGTTAACGGGGGGTGCAATTACCAGAAGTTCGAGAAATTGATGTTCAATTTTACGATTACGTTTTTGTTCAGGCTATTAGGAATCTCCGTTATTGAAAAGAAGTAAAATTGTCCAGGAAGTATTTTGAATATTTGGGGAAAATTCACTTGCCACTGCACAGAATAAGGTTCAGTCACTTGGCATTCAAGATCAGGGAGTAAATTGGATTCGACATTGTCTTCACAGAAGAATCCAGAAGAGTGCCTCTCTGACTGGAGGCCTGTGATTAGTGCAGTGCCGCAGGGATCGGTGCTGGGCTCATTGTTGTTTTTCATCTATATCAATGATCTGAATGATAATGTGGTAAACTGGTTCAGCAAATTTGTTGATGACGCCAAGATTGGATGTGTAGTGAGCAGCGAGGAAAACTATCAGAGCTAGCAGAGGGATCTGGACCAGCTAGAAAAAGTAGCCTGAAATATGGCAGATGGAATTTAATGCAGACATGTGCGAGGTATTGCACTTTGGGAGGACCAACCGGGGTAGGTCTTACACTGTGAGCATTAGGGCACTGAAGTGTATGGTAGAACAGAGAGATCTGGGAATATAGATCCATAATTCCATGAAAGTGGCCTTACAGGTAGAAAGGGTTGTAAAGACACGTTGGCCTTCATAAATCAGAGTATTGATTAAATGAGCTGGGGTGTTATGTTAAAATTGTGTAAGACTTTTTTCAGCTCTTATTTGGAGCATTGTGTGAAATTTCGGTCACCTACCTACAAGAAAGATGCAAATAAAATTGTAATAGTGTAGAGAAAATTTTGAAGGGTGTTTCTGGGACTTGAGGACCTGAGTTATAGGGAAAGATTGAATAGGTTAGGACTTTATTCCCTAGAATGTAGAAGATTGAGGGGAGATTTGATAGAGGTATACAAAAGTATGAGGGGTATAGTTAGAGTAAATGGAAACAGGCTTTTTCCACTGAGGCTGGGAGAGATTACAACTAGGGAGGTGTGGAGGGCTATGGTCCAAGTGAAGTTGATGGACTAGACAGATGAAGGGTTGGCACAGAGTAGATGGGCTGAAGAGCCTGCTTCTTGTTGTGGTGTTCTATGACTCTATGAATCTAATAGATCATTTATTCATTGCACAGCACAGCAGTGCAGTTTGTCAAGCCTCCATGCTTCAGTATCAAACACACATTCAATTCTGACCTTGGTTGCTGTCCTGTGTGGAGTTTACACATTCTACCTGCAACTGTATGTGTTTCCTCCCGGGTGTCCCCACGGTTTGCGGGTTGTAAGGTTAAGTGGTCACTCTAAATCACCTCTAGTGTGTAGGTGGGTGGTAGAGGCTGGTGAAGGCCGAAGATGGGAATGTGGGGAGAATAAAATATTTGGATTAGTGTGGGATTAAAACGGGCAGTTGAGGGTCCGTTCAGTCTTAGTGAACTGTACTCCTGTCACAAAACAAGAAATTACCCAAAATCCAGTATGTCAGTGATAATAAACATGATTCTGATTCTTCCTGGATCTATCCTGGATCCAGCAGATTGATGAAATCATGAAGACATGCCTGCAGCCCTACAGCATTGGGAGTTTGAGAAAAGTTGGTATGTCATCAATGTCACTTGCAAATTTCTGTAGATACATGGTGACTAGTGGCATAATGGCCTAATATGGAGGCTTCAATGCACAGCATTGCAATCTGCTACAGAGGATTGTAGACTCAGCCAGCGCCATTGCGGGCACAACCCTTCCAACCATCAAGGGCAACCATAAGAGATGTTGCCTGAAGAAGGAAGCAACTATCACTAAGGACCTTAACCATCTGGGACATGCCCTCTTCTCATTGCCACCATTGGGAAAAAGATGCAGGAGTTTGAAGACTCACACTCAACAATGTGGGAACAGCTTCTTCTTTCTTAAGATTTCTTAATGATCCATGAAACCATGAACACCACTTCTTTATTCCTATTTTTTGCACAACCTATTAATTTTCGGTGGCAGGGTAGAGATATGTCTCTACCGGAGGAGGCATAAGGCACTCTTACCCTCCGCTAGCTTGCAGGTCATCCTTTGGGCAGGGTGCAGCACCTGCTTAGCCCCACCAGTCAGAGTCACATGAAGCCATGGGAGCAGGTGGTGGATGGCCGTATGAGCAGCCGGTGCATATCACAAATCCTGGTTATGTGACCACTGATGCCAGGCAGACAAACACTGAAGAGCATTGATAATGGCTGGGGTCACCCGTCTTGTAAAGACACTGCCCAGAAGAAGGCAATGGCAAACCAATTCTGATGAAAAATTTGCCAAAAACAATCATGGTCATGGGAATATGATCACCTGCATCATACAACATGGCACATAATGATGGTGATGATTAATTTTGTAACTTACAGTAATTTTAGTATTTACACTATACTGCTTTGCCCAACTACAAATTTAATGTCATATAAGACAGTGGAAAATCAACTTGATTCTGTGGTGTCTGGGAAATGTCAATAGAGTAGAAATGAAATAAAGTGTGTTTGTATAATGGGTTTACTAATAGAAAATGGAAAATGAACACATGACTAATGTAACTGCGCGGGTGAATAATGCAAGGTTTTAACAGGGATACAAGGGAGATCAGTTTGAAGTTGAGAAAAATGTGGAGATTTGCAGATGAACAAACTGCAGAATCCTGAAACATCCAAAATACCATCAGTTAGGACTGTCAAGTGTTCTGTCCAACATTATAAGACTTAATCAAGAAACTATGCACAAAGTAGACACATCTCAAAGTTTGCACGCTAAATGAAAAACACAGAATTGCTCTAAATTTATCGTGTGCTTAGGTTTTGAAAGGGCAAATGACTGAACTAATTCCTAAATCTAATCACACTTGAAGCTTGATTGCAAAATACTGCAAGACACTCCTGCCAGAACTGTACTGTGTTTTTGTTAGAAAGGATGATGTAAGATCACGGTATGTGGTATCTCGCAGATATATATTCCTCTCTCAGACAGCTATTTTGTTATTTTAATGCTTAGAAGCTGCCGATCAAATTGACACCCCCTACATTTGGCTTACTGAAAGTTAGACTCAATATCAGCAAATAGACTTTCCTTCTAAACTTCTAGTAAGATAGTGATGCAATGGCCTCTCTGGGGCCAACCAGTGGTGATTTTTACTTTGTAAAATTTGCTTTTTATGATCCAAAGACAATGCTGTTCCAAGAACTTCAGGTACTGCAGGGCTACGCCGTCAGTGAGCTGCTCATTGATCTGAGCAGCTGGATTTCTGCTGGTGGTGGAGCCAGCTGTGATGTTGAAGGGGCTGGCCAGAATATTGGAGGACTTGGTTTGTGTTCGGAGGAGATGACCCGGCTCCAGATGTGTGAAAACACAGAAAAAACCTGCAGCACAATACAGGCCCTTGGCCCACAAAGTTGTGCTGAACATGTCCCTACCTTAGAAATTACTAGAGTTACCCATAGTCCTCTATTTTTCTAAACTCCATGTACCTATGCAAGTCTCTTATTGTATCCACCTCCACCACCGTTGCCAGTAGCCCATTCCATGCACTCACAACTCTCTGCGTAAAAAACTTACCCCTGACATCTCCTCTGTACCTACTTCCAAGCACCTTAAAACTGTGCCCTCTAGTGGCAGCCATTTCAGCCCTGAGAAAAAGTCTCTGACTATCCCCACAATCAATGCCTCTCATCATCTTATACACCTCTATCAGGTCACCTTTCATCCTCCGTCGCTCCAAGGAGAAAAGGCTGAGTTCACTCAACCTATTCTCATAAGGCATGCTCCCCAATCCAGGCAACATCCTTGTAAATCTCCTCTGCACCCTTTCTATGGCTTCCACATCCTTCCTGTAGTGAGGTGACCAGAACTGAGCACAGTACTCCAAGTGGGATCTGACCAAGGTCCTATATAGCTGCAACATTACCTCTCAGCTCCTAAATTCAATTCCCCGATTGACGAAGGCCAATACACCATATGCCTTCTTAACCACAGAGTCAACTTTGAGCATTCTATGGACTCAGACCCCAAGATCCCTCTGATCCTCCACACTGCCAAGAGTCTTACCATTAATACTATATTCTGCCATCATATTTGAACCAGTGTTGCTGCCTAATACTTGGAAGCATTGGAGTTGGTGCAGTATAACTGTGGGAGATTGCCTTAGACATTTCACTTGCTATCACAAGACTCAGTTGGATAGTGATAATGTAAATTGCCGCCCACCTGGTACCCTTGTCTGGTGGGGGGACAGTCGACATGGGAGCTGCGTAGCCTTGGTTGTAGTGAGAATTGGGCTGCAAGCCGTGGACTTGCTTGCTGTTACACACCGGGTAAGAGACACAGAAGCGAGACAGAGTGGTGTCCATGCTCGGCCGGGGCCTGGCCTTGCCCATCAGTGCTGCCCCCCCATGTTCAAGCAGTGGAATGACAGGCTGGATTGCGTGTTGTACTAAAGGGAGACTGTACAATCGATTGCTGGACATTGTCACTGAGGCACTTGGACAATATGTCATTTTTTTTGAGTAAGCATGCTTTTTTTCTCAATATTTGAATTATGTTACTCATTATTTTAGAATGTTTGCTTGCTATTTTGAATATTTTGCACCTTGACCCCAGATAACACTGTCTCATTCACCTGTATCTACATATGGTTTGAATGTAAATTAAAATTGGTTTGATTTGATTTGATTTCTAACAGAATAGGTTCTCAGCAACTTGAAGGGGAACTTTATGTATTGCTCCTGCAAAATTACACATGTCATGACCTGTGTCTGTGATAATCAACCCTATTCTAACACTGATTCCGATTATATGAAGCATTACCTTCTAAGGTTTTCTTTATCCTTGTATACTGTATATCCAACTGTTTTTAAAAAGTTGCTTGTGTACCTGCCTCAACCACTTCCTCCGACCTGACAGCTCAATCCAGAAATACACTATGCTTCATAGAATCATAGATTCAGAGAGTCATAGAAAAGTATGGCACAAAAATAGGCCCTTCAGTCCATCTAGTCAATGCCAAACCATTTAAACTCCCTACTCCCATCGACTTGCACTGGGAGCAAACTCCTTCATACACCTACCATTCATGCACCTATTCAAACTTAAACATTGAAATCCAGCTTGCATGCACCACTTGTGCTGGCAGCTCACTCCACACCCTCACGACCCTCTGAGTGAAGACATTTCTCCTCATGTTCCCCTTAAACATTTTACTTTTCACTTTTAACCCAGAAGTTCCAGTTGTAGTCCCACCCAACCGCAGTGGAAAAAGCCTGCATGCATTTACCCTATCTGTATCCCTCTTAATTTTGTAAATCTCGAGCAAATCTCTTCTTCTTGTAATCAGAATCAGTGTTAGAATAGGGTTCATCATCACATACATGGGTCATGAAATGTGTTATTTTGCAGGAGCAATACAATGTAATATATAAAGTTCCCCGTCAAGTTGCTTTTCCCCTCTGTCCTTAAACTGCCCCTCTACTTTATATTTTATTCAAAGACACAGCACGGTATCAGGGCCCTCTGTACCAACAAGCACACAACAACCAATTACATCCATGTACCCGATTAACCTACTTGCCTGTACGTCTTGGGAATGTGGGAGGGAACTGGAGCACCCAGAGGAAACTCCACATGGTCACAGGGGAGAGTGTACGAACTCCTTACAGACTTATTCCTAGGAGAACTAGACCAACGTATTCCAGTCAGAGCTGAAATCCTCCATTCTGACTCTTCCTTGCAACCTCACCAGTGCAATCATCTCATTAAGTTATGTTCATTTACAAGATGGCTTACAGCCAGCAAGTTGCCTTGCTGATAGCTTCATTTTCACCAGAACAACATAGGTAATAAGTTTTAGAACACTTATCACAGCTCTTGCAAAACCTGATGCAGGAGAATTTACAAAGCTCCTGCCAAGATCAATTGTTTTCAGCATCCTTTGTGAAAAAAAATCCCACGGCAGATTTTTGTTATTCACACTTGACCCAGGGTACATTAAAAGAAAGTGGAGAAGTGGTGCCCATGTACATTTGTGTAAGTTAAAGGCCATTCCAAACATGGCTAGTGTTTTATAAAGGATACGACAAGAGGGCTGAAAGAGCAAGATTTTCAACACATCAGTGTGTGTATTTAAGGCAGAGCTTGATAGGTTTTTGATTGGACATGGCATCAAAGGTTATAGGAAGAAGGCCAGGGAGTGGGGCTGAAGAGGGGAAGAAGGATCGGCCATGACTGAATGATGGAGTAGACTCGATGGGCCAAGTGGCCTAATTCTGCTCCTATGTCTTATGGTCTAATCAGCAAATGCCATATAACCTGAGTGCTAATTCATTAAATAATATTCATTAATTTATAAAAGTTAAAGAAGCGCTACTTGAGCTTCATAGGCACATGAGTATTCTGGCAAATTCAATTAACTCCAGACTAATGTTCATTTTTTCTTTTATTAACTAGTTATAGGTTAGATTTCTTCTTTTGTGCATTTGAAGTATTATCACTTCTGGTATTAGCTGATTTAATTTGCTCTTTGCTAATCTCATCTGGATGGTTTCAAATTTTACCCGACAAGTCTGTGCCTAGTACAAGCATATGAGCATATTGAATTAGAAGCAGAAACAGGCTACTCAGCCTATTGTGTCTACTGCACTACTCAATAAGATCATGGCTGATCTAACCAATTTCAATTTTCTGCTTAGCATTGGTAACGTTTCATCTCTTTACTTCCCCTCTACCAGAGGGGATTCCTCCTGAACCACAGCTTCCCCTCTGCCATAGAGGACAGAGTACTTGAGTGAAATCTGTTGAATATTGAAAGGCCGAGATAGAGTTTACGTGGAGAAGATATTTCCAATAGTGGAAGAGTCTTCAAATAGAGGACATAACCCAGAACAGAGATGAGGAGGAATATCTTTAGCCAGATGATAGAGAATCTGTTGAGTTCATTTCCACAGACATCTGCAGATGTAAGTCATTGAGTATACTTAAAGCAGAAGTTGATAGGTTTGTGATTAGTCAGGGCGTAAAAGACTATGGGGAGAAGACAGGAGAATGGAGTTGAAAGGGATAATAAATCAGCCATGATGGAATAGTGGAGAAGATTTGATGCTCCTTTGTCTTATGGCCTTATGGAGTGTACTCAACATAACTATGTGGTTTTCTGAAAGTGGCATCACAGGGAAACGGAATGGTGAAGGCTTTTGGCATACTGGCCTTCGTTAATCCGAAGTTGGAATGCTATATTACAGTTGTACAAGATGTTGGAAAGGCCTCATTTGGAACATTGGGTTCAGTTTGGATCACCATGCTGTCGGAAAGATGCATTAAACTGGAAAAAGTCCAAAGGATATTTACTAGGACACGAGGGAGAGAGGTTGAGCAGGTTAGGAAGTTTTTCTTTGGAGTGTGGAAGAATGAAGGGCACAGATAGAGTGAATGAACACAGTCTCATTCTCAAGGTTGGGAAATGAAGAATTATTTAGAGGACAGACAGAGGGGAATAAAGGAGATATTTAATAAGAACATTAGTGGCAACTTTTTCACTCAACATGGTCCATATATGGAATGAGCTGCCAGACAAAGTGGTAGAGGCTGGAACATTAACAACATTTAAAAGGTATTTAGGTGGAAGGATAGAAAAGGTTTAGAGGGATATGGGCCAAACCCAGGCAAATGAGAAAAGCTTAGATGGGCATCTTGGTTGGTATTGACCAGTTGGACAGAAAGGCCTGTTTCTGTGCTTTAAGACTCTATAACTTGATAAACTGGAGAACAAAGCCTTATTTTTCCATCTGGGCACAGTCTAACTTCAGTTAACTTACACTTCCTTTCTTTCTTTCTATATCAGAACTTACCATTTGTGCGGCTAACCGTCTCCCTTATCTGTTTCCCTTTCTTTCATTTGTATTACTGGCCTGCATAGCACATCCCAGGTGGTCATCACCCTGACTTCAGTAAATTATCAACCAACAGTACATACAAAGCAGCTCAACAATGTGTTCAATAGCTGTCCATCAATTCATCTCATTATTGACATTCCCTTTGGTCTGCCCATTGTCCTCCTCTGCCTCCCTACCACTTGGACTAACCTGCTTTCTCTCTTTCTCAATTCTGATGGTGTTTTCAACATGAAATTTTAAATAATTCTCTGTGCGTAGATGCTGCATGACCTGCTGAGCTTTTTGACACATGCTGTTTTTCATTCCGTTTACCTCACCTGCAGACCCATCAGTTCAGATTGACAACATCTTCTCCACAGTCTTCCTCACCACAAGGCTTAGCCCCTGCTCTGCTCGCTTTATACTTATCACTGTGAGGCTAAGCACAAATCCAATGCCATATTTAAGTTTTCCAAAGACATCACTATCTCTGGCCGAATCAACGGTAGTGACTGAGAAGTGACTTGGATCTGCTCCAATTTGCCTACCGGCTCAACAGGCACACAGCCATTTCATTGGCTCTTCACTGAATCCTGGATCATGAGGGCAGCAAAGATGCATGCATCATGCAACTACATCTTGGCATTCAATACTCAAAACTAATCAATAAGCTTCATGACCTTGGGCTCTATACCTCCTTGTGCAATTGGATCTTCAATTTCGTCTCCTGCAGGCCCCAGTCAGTTTGACTTGGCAATTATATCTCCTCCACAATCTCCATCAGCACAGATGCGCCACAAGGCCGTGTGCTTAGTCCTGGCTCTACTCACTTTACACTTATGACTGTGTGGCTAGTCACAGCTCCAATGCCATATTTAAGTTTGCTGACAGCACCTCTGTCATTGGCTGAATCAAAGGTGGTGAAAAATCAGCATATAGGAGAGGGAGACAAAATCTGGCTGAGTAGTGCCGGAACAGCAACCTCTTTCTCAGTATCAGCAAGACCAAGGAGCTGATTATTCACCAGAAGGATGAAATTAGAGATCCATGAGCTAGCTGCCATCAGAGTATCAGAGGTGGAGAGGGTCAGCAACTTTAAAATCTTTAGTATTGACATTTCAGAGGGACTGTGCCAGGCCCAACACATAATTTCAATTTGCTTCTATTTCCTTAGGAGTTTGTGACGATTTGGCATGTCATCTAAAACTTTGACTAACTTCTATAGATGTGCGGTGGAGAGTATATTGACTGGTTGCATCATGGCCTGGTATGGAAACCCAACACCCTTGTTTGGAAAGTCCTACAAAAAGTAATGGAAATGGCCCAGTCCATCACCAGTATATCCCTCTCCACTATTGAGCTTATCGACAAGGAGTGATGTTGCAACATCCATCATCAAAGACCCCCACCAACCAGACCATGTTCGGTTCTTGTTGCTGTATCAAGAAGAAAGTACAGAAGCCTCAGGACCTGTATCAGCAGGTTTAGGAATAGTTATTACCCCTCAACAATGAGGTTCTTGAACCAGAGGGGATAACTTCACTCAACTTCATTCACACCATCACTGAAATATTCCCACAGCCTATGGACTCACTTTCGAGGTCTCTTCATCTCATATTCTCAGTATTTATTGCTTTGTTTTGGTATTACTTATTCTTATCTCTTTCTTTTTGTATTTGCACTATTGTTCTATTTTGCACATTGGTTGTTGTCCATCCTGTTGGGTGTAGTTGCTCATTGATTCTATTGTGTTTCTTGTATTTACTGCGATTGCCCACAAGAAAATGAATCTGAGAGTTGTACATAAGTACTTTGATAATAAATTTACTTTAAACTTTGAACTCACTTAAGTGCCATCCAGTCTACACTTGCTACAGTATACCTTTGGTTCTAACTTCTTAAGCTTAAATTCTACAATCAACCAAATGATTCCAAATGACTCATCACCTTTAGACTCTTGTCCATTCTCACCCAAACCTGTTCAGCCAAAGCCTCTGACAGTGGCCCACTCACACAATAGCTGCTCCGCTTACAGCTCGTTTCTTTTTATTGGTCTTTGCTAAGTTACTAGTAACCCAAATAATATCTTGCTTGGAAGTAAAGTCCCAACAAGCCCTGACCACTTTTTAAACCTGGCATGTAAAGTCACTCATTCAGGGATCTCCTGCTCCACAGACCTGCCTGCAAGTCTATACACTGTTTTTCCAGTGTATACTGTGTTGGTGCAGCCTTTCATTGATTCCATTATGCTTATTGGATTACTGAGTCTGCCCACAAGAAAATGAATCTCTGAGTTGTATACACTGACATATACAGTATGTACTTGGATAATAATTTTATTTGAACTTCGAACTTTGTTAAGGAGGAGGAGATGTCACTTCTGATCTGCACAGATTGTGGTCTTCCAATGAAAACATCAAGGATCCAATTGCAGAGGGAGGTACAGATGATCAGATTTGGGAACTAGAACTGAGAGTATGATAGCGTTGAACCCTCAGCTGTAAACAATAGGCAGCAGCCTGATGTCGGTATTGCTCTTTTCCAGGTGGTCCAAGGCAAGACAAGTTGCTTCTACCTCCATGAATATTAGAAATTCCTATTCCAGATTTCTTTCTTCATCTTTTTCTGAAAGTTAAGCCCCAGTCTTCAAGTATCTATAATTCTCAATATATAACTCTTCATACTAAATTAGGTTTTGTTAATAAAACACACACAATTTGAAAAAATCAACATGAAATTTGCATCCCTGGTATCATGACATGACATGGCTGCCATCTGTAGGGCCCCCTCACAGCAGTTCGATTCAGTTTCATTTGTGTTACGTTCTCTCTAGAGCTTTGCTAGACCAGATGTTTAACACATTTGTAGGCTTGCTAAAGCATTGCAAACCTTGTAACTTTAAGCAAATACTTTGGCTTGAAATTCAGCAGGCTGTGAAGCTTCTTGCATTTGCTTTGTGAAAACCCTGAAAACACAGATTCCAATTCATTTATTTATTACATGTACAGTATATCAAAGTAAATAGTGAAATATGTCATTCGTCTAAGAATGTGCTGGGGGCAGACATGGTATGCTCATAAAGCTCAGCAGAACAAAACAAGCAACAAAACAACGAAACAAAATAACTTTGCCTCTAACTTCCATCCTGCCCCTCAATTCACTTGATCTATTTCTGACACCTGCCTCCCATTTCTTGATCTCTCTGCCTCCATCTCAGAGAGACAAACTGTCAACAGCCACTTTTATAAACCTGCCAATTCCCATGGTTATCTTGGCTATACCTCTTCCCACCATGTCTCCTGAAGAATGCTACTGCCTTTTCTCAGTTCATTCGTCTCCCCTGCTTCTTTTTCCAGGATGAGGTTTTTCTTTCGAGGACATCAATGATGCCTTCTGTCTTCAAAGAACTGTGTTTGCCTTCCTCCACCATCGATGCTGCCCTCCTCCGCATCTCCTCTATTTACCGTACACCTGTGCTCATTTCATCTTCCCACTGCCTTAACAATGATAGAGTTCCTCATGTCCTCACTACCACCCCATAAGCTTCTGCATCCAACACATTATTCTCCACAACTTCTGCCATCTCCAAAGGGATCCTACCCTTTGATAAACATACCTTTATCTCCCTCCCCCCCCAATGCTTTCCACAGGGATCGTTCCCTCCTTGATTGCTTTGTCCATTCGTCCCTCCCCACTAATCTGCCTCCTGGCACTTATCCCTGTATGTGGCCAAAGTGCTATACCCGCCCATTCACCTCCATTCAGGCCCCTAACAGTCCTTCGAGGTGAGGCAACAATTCACCTGAGAATCTGCTGGGCTTGTCTACTGTGTCCAGTAATCCTAATGCGGACTCCTCAGCATTGGTGAGACCCTCAACAAATCGTAGAACTGATTTGTCAGGCACCTCCGCTCCATCCATCGAAATTGGAACTTCCCAGTGGCCAAACATTTTAATTCTGATTCCCACTGGAGTAGCAACACCTTATATTCTGTCCGGGTAGCCTCTGACCTGATGGCATGACGATTATTACTGTCTATAAAGCAGCAATTCCTTGGAGGACCTACCACTCCTACCACTCCTAGAAATCCCCCACCATACCCATTGTGACTGCATACTCCCTCTCCAAGGACAGTTGGGCACAAATGTATCCTCGGAAGAGGGGCAGGCAATCGGCCCTTGCAGAACCCTCGACTTTCCTAGACCCACGAATGGGCATCTTGGGCAAGCCCAGGAACAAGCCCACCCATAGATCCTCCTTGCATCCCACCCCCTTCCGTACTGGGCTGAAATGGCTACCACAAGAGGACACACATTTAAGGTGCTTGGAAGTAGGTACAGAGGTGATGTCAGGGGTATTTTTTTACGCAAAAAGTGGTGAGTACAAGGAATGGGCTGTCGGCAATGGTTGTGGAGGCGGATACGATAGGGTCTTTTAAGAGACTTTTGTATAGGTACATGGAGCTTAGAAAAATAGAGGGCTATGGGTAAGCCTAGTAATTTCTAAGGTAGGGGCATGTTCGGCACAACTTTGTGGGCCAAGGGCCTGTATTGTGCTGCAGGTTTTTTCTGTGTTTTAACGTATCTGGAGCCAGGTCATCTCCTCCGAACACAAACCGAGTCCTCCAATATTCTGGCCAGCCCCTTCGACATCACAGCTGGCTCCCCCACCAGCAGAAATCCAGCTCACTGATGGCGTAGCCCTGCAGTACCTGAAGTTCTTGGAACAGCATTGTCTTTGGATCATAAAAAGCAAATTTTACAAAGTAAAAAGGACCATTGGTTGGCCCCAGAGAGGCCATTGCGTCACTATCTTACTAGAAGTTTAGAAGATCTAGAAGATCGGCTGGCAGTCTTGTATCCTCTGCAAGTCAATGGGGTCGGTGACCATGAGGAGGCTGTCATTAGCATAAGTCGAAAGGACGACATTTGTGTCTGGTTTGCGTAGATCCAAACCCATTAACCTCTTATGGAGAAGGCACAAGAATGGCATCACGCAAACAGAGCACCCAGACAGGGAGCACCCCTAACACAACCCTCTCCCAAAGCACAAGGGCACCGTCAAGGCAGCAGTATACAACAGTTGAATGAGGATCACAAAATACGGCCTGAAACTGAGACTGGGACTGTGTAAGACTGAACAGGGTGGTCCACTTGAACCAGCACAGAGCCTGGATGACTGGCCATTCTTATACTCCGCACTAAGGAGAGATACTTGGCGCCAATTCCTTAGCAACATTGATCTCCCTTCTTTGGCAGAAGGGCTATAACTGCCCTATGCTAAGAGAGGGGCATCATACCCATCACCATGCCCCAATACTCTTGCATAATCAACCCCTAGGATGCCCCAGAAGGCCCGGATAAATTCAACTGTCAACCCATGTAATCCTGGGGACTTGCCGGAGTTGAGGGCACTGGTCAGCTCCTCCAAAGATAGCAGGACTTCTCGTTGCTCAGCACCCACAAGGCTAACCCTTGGCGAGTACTCCCTCAGAGCCCTGTGTGCATCCTCACTGCACGGGTCTGGTAAGAATAGGCCTCATAAAAGGAATGGACATCCGAAACAATTCTCACCAAATCCGTGACAGAGGAACCATCCTCTGCCAGCAGTTCCACGAGCTGCCTGTGGGCACTCCTCTCCTTTTCAAGAGAATAGAAGAAGTTCGAGGCATGGTCCAGGTCCTGTAGCATCTGGACCCACGGCTTCACATAAATGCCTCAGACCTCTCAAGCTGCAGGTGCTCCAGTGCCTCCTTCCTCTGGTACTCATCCCAGAAGGGCGGATCTCCTCTGGTCGGCTGTAGCCAGGACCCAAGTCAATCAGCTCCTTCTCAAGCCGATCGATCCTGGACATCCACTGCTTGGTTGACCCATGAGCATATTCCTGGCAGAACTGTAGACTGTGAACCCAATGATCCCCTTGTTCTTCCTGGCAGGCCCTTCAAAACTGACCGAGCAAATCCTGGAAACGGTCGTCCTCCAGCAGCCAGTTGTTGAAGTGCCAGTACGTGGACCCCACCCGTGCTGGCTGCGCATTAAGCTCTGCCCGCACCAGGTGATCTGAGCACACAATCAGCTGCACGGTGGTGGCCGTCACCTGGGAGACATGTGACATGTGCCCTGGAGATGAACAGTTGATCAATCCGTGAGCCTCCACCCCCCACTTTACCTCCTTGAGAAAGCACAGAGGTCAGCGTGAAGGCTCCTCCATACATCATCTAAGTCAGAGGATACAATCAACTCCCTTAACTTTCTTACCAAAGTTTGACTACTCTGGGGACCAGTGCGATCCCTTTCCTCGAGGGTGCAATTGAAATCACTTCCAGGATAATGCACTTGCTATGATCTATGGTCTCCAGCAACGTGGACACCTCTCAAAATGGGCGCGCCTGCATCGGCCCAAGCTCTGGGGTGTACAGATTTACAAAATGCATCAGCACACCATCCTGACACACGGTCGGGTGAAGCAGATGGCCTGGCACGAGATCCTGAACTGCAATGCCTTAGGGTGGAAAAGAAGGTGCCAACAAGATGGCCACCCTGTTGGAAGAGGAGCTGAGCTGGCTCATGTGGACAACCACCCCCACCCCCCCCCCCCACCCCGGCATCATTCCAGGAGCCAGGTGCTCCATGCTCCTCACCTATCAGATTCCTTCCTCTCCAGCCCTTTACCTTTCCTACCCACCTCTCCAGATGTTTTATTCTGCCGTCTTCCCCCTTCCTTTCTATTCTTGAAGGGTCTCAGCCCGAAACACCAACTGTTTATTCACTCCTGTAGCTGCTGCCTGACCTGATGAGTTCCTCCAGCATTTTGTGTGAACAGCAAAACAAGCCACTTACCTCATCCCACCCCCGTACACGCGGACAGTCTTCCAATCCCAGGACAGGCCTCCGGGCCTCTTGTCTCCAGTATCCAGACTTTGACCATCAGGCTTTCACTTCCGACTTTCAGTCTAACTTCAGGCTTTGATCTTTGGTGCTGACCCGGTGATGAGACCCTGAATTCCTAGCCTCAAACTCCAGTTATAGAAGGAAGTTAACAACACTCAGGCCTTTAAATTCTGTGCTCAGCTTGTGACACAGCAATGTTCCATTATACAGCAATGTTTGGCAACCTAATGACAAGGTCCAACTTTAAAAATCTCCAATATATGGTTTACTCATGCTAAATACTTTGCTGACTGTGGTGAACTACATATACCTGTCTGGACACGCCCCCCCTGCTGACTGCTCCTGTGGCTCCTCCCACAGACCCCGGTATAAAGGCGATTGAGGCCTGAGCCCGGCCCTCAGTCTCCAGGATGTAGTGTTGTGGTCAACTACTGCTTGTTCTTTCTTCCAGTCAATAAAAGCCGATACCTCGCCTTTACGTCTCAGAGAGAGTTATTGATGGTGCATCACTGACATCACCAGTCTGGCGTGACATTTGGGTATGAATCAGGCACAGTGATGCAGAATGTAGGCACTTTATTGAGATGATTTTTAAGCTGTGAACTCAGACTGGCTATTCAACTGGAAAATTCCCAAGCAGGTCTGCCCTTAAAATGAGGCTATAACTTAAGAAAAATATTTTCTTTTTCATAAGAACATTGTCTTTTATTTAACACACACAAAATGCTGGAGGAACTCAGCAGGCCAGTTATCTGTGGAAAAGAGTAAACAGATGATGCTTTGGGCCAAAATCCTTCACCAGGACTGCATATGTTGCATCTTCAAAGAGCTAGACCATTGGAAAACATTTGGTCTTGGCCAGAAACATCGACTCTTTTCCATAGATGCTGCCTAGCCTGCTGAGTTCCTCCAGCATTTTGTATGTGTTGCTTGGATTTCCAGATTCCAGATTGCTTGGACTGCATCTGCAGATTCTCTCTTGTTTGTGATTGTTTATCATTTTCTTAGAAACTACTCCCTGATTGATGTCCATGATTAAAATGTGGAAAGATGACCATCTCTTGAACCATTGTCAAGTTTATTGCTAGGTTACTTGCTGGATGTGGGAAGGTTGGTGGTTTGTAATTTGTCTGCCCTGCATCTGGCTTTGTGACTCCCCATCATTCAAGTTTCAAAGCCTGGGAAGCAACTGGATCAAGCTTCAAATGGCTTCAAAACACCAATGCATAGGAATGGGAAAGTCCACAGAAAATGGCGGACACAGGCCAGTTCATCACAGGCAAAGCCCTCCCCACCATGGAGCCCATCTGCGAGGAGTGCTGCCACGCAAAAACAGCATCCATCATCAACGATACCAACCACACAGCCATGATCTCTTCTCCTTACTATCATTGGGAAAGAGGTCCACACCACCAGGTTCAGGAACAATTATTACCCTACAACCATCAGGCTCCTAAACTGGTGTGGATAATTTTACTCATCCCAGACCTAAACAAATTCCTCAACTAGCAGTCTCACTTCTTGTCTTTTTTTCCATATTGGTTGTTTATGTACAGTTTTTCATAAATTCTATTGTATCCTCTTATTTTCCTGTAAATGGCTGCAAGAAAATGAATCTCAATGTAATATATAGTGAAATATACATACTTTGATAATAAATTTATTTTGACTTTGGATAGGAAACTCTTATATGTAACTCCCATATAATGACTTCAACTTTCCTTATCATCATTTCGGACTTTCAGTCCAAATTAGCTATGGAGTTGTGATGAAGGGGCTTAGCCTGAAATGTTATAGAAACATAAACAGCACGTTACAGGCCCTTCGGCCCACAACGTTGTGCCATTATGTAATCTACTCTTCAAACTGCCTGGAATTTCTTAAAAGATCCTAATGTATTCACCTCTACCACCTTCGCTGGCATTCCACGCACCCACCACTCTTTGTCTGAAAAACTTACCTCTGACATCCCCTCTGTACCTACTTCCAAGCACCTTAAAACTATGCCTGCTTGTGTTAGCCACTTCAGCCCTGGAAAAAGCCTTTGGCTATCCAGATGACTGATGCTTCTCATCATCTTATACACCTCTATCAGGTCACCTGTCATCCCCTGTCGCTCCAAGGAGAAAAGACCAAGTTCAACCTGTCGACTGTTTATTCCCCTGCAAAGATGCTCTTGTCTTGCTGCATTCCTCAAACATTCTGTGTGTGTTGTTCAAGTTTTCCAGCATCTGCAGAATCCCTTGTGCTTCTCACCCTATTAATATTCATTAGTTGCATCCACACCTCATGCATCAACTACTTTAGGTAATAATACTTTCCACTTTCTAACTGTTAACGTTGAACATAAAACATAGAACAGTAGAGCACAGAAACAGGCCCTATGGCCCATGATGTCTGAGCTTAACATGATACCATTTTAAATTAACCTCTTCTACATGCACATGATCCATATCCCTCCAAACATACATAATCTTGTCTCTGAGTATAAACCCTTCAAGTGCCATCATCATATCTGCTTCCCTCACTGTTCCCAGCAGCACATTGCAGTCACCTACCAGTCTATATAAGACATATAAGATAGCAGTAAACACAGAAAAATATAATATAGCCCATGTCCTGCAGACTGATGTTGCATGGATAACTGTCACTGAGAACAAGTTCTCAGCACCTACAGATAAAGGCACGCATACAACCTACCTTGTCTTCCACTGAGCAAATACTGGAGAGCAGCACTGATGGGAGGTGTCAGTTCCCAATCCTGCATGGATACCGCGTCATAGCGCCTCCAATATCTCCTCTGCTGGGCAGCTGCAACAGGCGAGCCCGCAACATGAGGCCATGCAGCTCCCCTGCCTTTGGCCTCACCAATACACCAGTGAACCGGACTTGCATTATTCCACATGACCAATGTCCAACAGGGCTTTATCTCACAGATCTTAACATACATAGAACATAGAAATTTACAGCACATTAAAGGGCCTTCAGTCCACAATGTTCTGCCGACCATGTAACCTACTCTAGAAACTGCCCACAATTTCCCTAGCACATAGCTCTCTATTTTTCCAAGCTCTATGTACCTATCTAAGAGGCTTTTAAAAGAACCCTAATGTATCCACTTCCACCACCGCTGCTGCTGGCAGTGCATTCCATGCACCCACCACTCTCTGTGTAAAACACTTATCTCTGACAACCCACTTCTACCTTCTTCCAAGCACCTTAAAACTATGCTCCCTTGTGTTAGCCACTTCAGTCCTGGGAAAAAAGCCTCTGGCTTTCCACATGATTAATGCCCCTCATAATCTTATACCCCTCTATTAGGTCACCTCTCATCCTCTGTTGCTCCTGGGAGAGAAGGCCAAGTTCACTCAACCTATTCTCATAAGGTAAACCCTCCAATCTAGGCAACATCCTTGTAAATCTCCTCTGCACTCTCTATTTAGTATCCACATCCTTCCTGGAGTGAGGTGACCAGAACTAAACACATTTCTCCAAGTGGGGTCTGACCAAGGTCTTATATAGCTGTAACATTACCTCACGGCTCTTGAAGTCAATCGCACGGTTGATGAATGCCAACACACCATACGCCTTCTTAACAATACTGTCAACTTGCGCAGCAGCTTTGAGCGTCCTAACAATATGGACCCCAAAATCTCTCAGATACACCACACTGCCAAGAGTCTTACCATTTATATTATCTTCTTTAAACATTCTCTCTCTCACCTTGAAGCTAAGCCCTTCAGTAATTTACATTTCTCTACTGGGAAAATGAATCAAACTAGTTACCCTCTCTGTATCTCTCATGACTTATAAACTTCTTTCACGTTCCAATCCTCCACAGAAAACAATCCAAGTTTGTCCAATCTCTCCTTATTGCTCGTACACTCTATGTAAATAAATATCTGGATGTATTGGTGAATAAAATATAGATATCATAGTGAATGGTCCAGGAACATTGACAATAATTATTAAAATGAGACCATGCAATGCCCTCATTAACTCCTGAAGACATGGATAGTCTAGCTCTTTCAAGATGCATCATAGGCAGGACCATCACCATCACCATGGGCTGTGTTGTATGACATAGGCGATGATTGTCTTTATGACCATGATTGTTCTTAGCAGATCTTCTAAAGAAGTGACTTGCCATTGCCTTCTCCTGGGCAGTGTCTTTACAAGATGGTTGACCCCAGCCATTATCAATTCTCTTCAGAGGTTGTCTCCCTGACATCAGTAGTCACATAACTGGAACTTGTGATCTGCAGCAGCAGCTCATATCAGCATCCAGAACTTGCTCTCGTGGCTTCAGGTGACCCTGAAGAGAGAGCTATGCAGGAGATGCTCTTTGCCCAAGGGTGACCTGCAGGCCAGTGTAGGGAAGGAGCATCCTACACCTCCTTTGGTAGAGCCATATCTCCACCCTGCCACCCAAACAAGGCAGGATGAAGGAGCTGAGTTGGCCAATTTTAGCTTGCACACATTTAACACAGTAACAAATTATGATCCAGTTTTACCTCAATAAAAATGTTTAATATCACAAATCAAGTGAAAAATCAGAATATTTTCATTTTTAATAAAACTCATTTAAAAGAAATTCTGAGGCTATTATCTTTATGTGATGGGAACAGAATTATAAACAGAGGTCTCTAAATATCGTCCTGGCAGGGAAATGCCTGGTATTTATTTTCTCCTTGATTTATGAGTGGCATATTTGAACATTAGCTCATAGCACAGAACATGATTGAGGCTAAATGCATAAGGCAAAATAATGAAAATGTGTTGGAGACAGGGATTTGTCCACTGTTGCTAGTGACTATCAGTGCAATATTCTTTGAAGAGCGTCATTGGTTCTTAAATATCTAATAAATTTAGCCAATAGAACCTTGCATTGATATGTCATTCAAACTGTTGCAATGGTTTATTGCCACTAATGGGCATTGGAGCATCAGCTGTCACATTTTTGAAACTCTCCTCATGTCCAGTCAAAGGTAATGTGGATTTAATATGCACAGATGTAATAATGCTATATCTGATCGAAGGATGACCTGCTCTGCAACCATAACTTAATTTGAACAGACTATTTAAAGGAATCCTTTAATCCTGTTACAGTTATCAATTGATGCTTTTCAAACATTTGGTATCCAATGGCTCTAAATGGCCTTCTCTTCTTTCTCCTTGTTTTTTATTTATGTCATCGGCCCGACATTCATTAATGACCTTGTTACTTTCAAATTGTTTTCAAATTTGACAAGCCAAGTGATCAAGATATCTGGAAGTCATTACAAAACCACAGCAGACAAAGCACTTGAAAATACTTATTCTATTGGTAGGCCATTCCAGCACCCCCAGTTTGTTCTATTGCCTTCAGCACAAGATATCAGAATCACTAACAATGGCTATGGTCATAAAACTTTGGGAAATCTGGACAAGTACATAGAACAGGGCTATATCAATAAGGCAGGGTAGGAGGTCTGTACTACAGCTCAAATGTTTGTAACAGCAGCAGCGAATAGATTTCGACCACACGTGTCTTGAAGGTCTATAAATCGGTAGTGGATGAATTCACAGAGTCATTGAACATAATAAACTGACCATTCAGCTCACTGTACAAATATCAACTCGAGGTATTCAATGAGACCTACAACTCTTTCCCTACCACCTGGCAAAACATCTCTTCTTTAATAAGACCATAAGACATAGGATCAGAATTAAGCCATTTGGCCTATTGAGTTTGCTCCACCATCCCATCATAGTTGACTTATTATCCGTCTCAACTCCCTTCATCTGACTTCTTCCCTTAACCTTTGGCACACTTAATAATAAAGAACCTGTCAACCTCCGCATTAAAGATACCCAATGACTTGGCTTCCAAAGCTGTCTGAGACAACGAATTACACAGATTCACCAACCTCTGGCTAAAGAAATTCCTCCGCATCTCTGATCTAAAGGGACGTCCTTTATTCTGTGGCTGTACCCTCTGGTTCGAGACTCCCCCTGCCCCCGCTATTGGAAACATACTCTCCATGTCCACTCTATCTAGGCCTTTCAATATTCGATAGGAATCAATGAGATCTTCACACCCCCCACCCCATTCTTCTAAACTTCAGCAATTGCAGGCCCAGAGCTATCAAGTACTCCTCATACGTTAACCCATTCAGTCCTGGGATCATTCTCGTGAACCTTCTCTGGACTCTCTCCAGAGTTAGCACATCCGTTCTTAGAAAAGGGGCCCAAAACTACTCACAGTATTCCAAGTAATACCCCTTTGAAAGCTACCATTGGATCTGCTGGCCCCACTTTTTAGAGCAGTATATTTCAAATCTTAACCACTCATTGCATTTCCTTCCCTCTCCGCTCTGTCTCTCAAAAAGTCAGAGATCCAGAAACTAAACGTGTCACAAAGCTTACCCAGTGCTGTCCGGGCTGGAGTTGCATCTTTTTTGATCCAGAATGAGACCCAGGAGAGGACAACTGTCAATATGCATGGTATATAGGTCTGAATCGTGAAATATCCCATTCTTCTGCTTAAGTCGAAGTAGACGGTCATGACGACATATTCCCCTGATTAAGAGAAAAACAGTACATTAATGTCATGTTCAGTTAGTGATGTGCTAAAATCGATGTTCCTAAGCTGGATGAATGGAGCACAAGTTCAAATCAATGCAGTAGCACTCTGACCTTCTTTCCCTTAATCACTTTTCATCCAATCATTAATAACACAATAAGTTTTAAAATTTAACTCCTATTGACTTTAGTATAATTAAAACAACACTATTTAAGTTAAATGTCAGGAGAGAGCCACTTCAGTAAGAGGGTGGTGTGAGTGTGGAATGAGCTGACAGTAGCATTGGTAGATGTGGATTTAATTGTAACATTTAGGAGGAGTTTGGATAGGTACATGGATGAGAGAGGTATGGTGGACAATGGTCTGGGTGTAGGCAGATGGACCTAGGCAGAAAACCAGATTGGCATAGACTAGATGGGCTGTTTCTCTGCAGTAGTTCTCTATGGCTCTACCATTATATTTATAGCCGCCTGTTTTGAGCTGTTCCACAAATGGAAATTAGTCTGCTGTTAAATGGGCTGAATGTGCAAAGCTATAATATGCATTTAATGAATTCCAAATAAACAAAGCTAAATTTCAAAAGCTATGCTTGACATGTGCACGTTGCCATGTTAGAGTGTATTTCTGCTACTTTACCCTCTCTCTCCTGAGAGACAATGTCTTTGAGAAAATTGCATCTCAGTACTCATCTGGAGTGTCATCTTAGATTTGAACCCACCAACATATGGCACAGAGGCAGGAGTGATGAGAACTTGGAACTAGTTATCACAAAGAATCTTTGAGACCAAATGAATAAATTAAACTTGGGAAAATCCAGACAAACACATTGGCAAAAGGAATGGGGATTATTATTAAGGAAGGATACGAGGGCCATAAATCATTAAGAAATTGTTGGACAATTCTGTAATTTTATGCAAAATTGAATAGGTGGTTATAAATATTGCTCTTTGCACAACAGTGGAAAATAATTATAAAAATTATCCTCTATCTCACTGGAAACGTCCTCTCATCAGATATTCATTCTGATGTGTTTGGCATTCTATTATGTTATTTTATTGCAAAGGGTTTAAATTATTATGTTCATTTGGCCTATCAAACTGAACACAATGCATGACATCCAATGTGATTATAACAAGGATATGAATGGATACGGGGCTGAAGGCCTAAACAGGAAAACAATGCAAAGGAGAAGAAAGCCAAGTGTAGCCATGGGACAGCAAAGGCTGGAGAAATGCCATTTAAGAAGTGTGAAAGGATTAAAGGATGTTCAATTATTAAAACTGTTGAAATTAAACTGTGGTAACAGAGAAGGTCTTAGATTTGTCATACCTCAGTCAGGTGTAAAATTATTTTTGATATCTGTGCATAATAAATCCACATTACAATTTGACTTGACAGGTCTTTAGACAGAGGGAGATTTTTTACACTGCAACAATCGGTGTTCCAGCACATTATTGTGGCAGGAATATATTATTAGAAGCACTGCAGTTTGAATGATATGCCAGTGCAATGATTTTCTGCTTAATTGCTCTCATATTAAAGAATCAATGATACTGTTACTAACCAACATATGGTCTTAAACCCGCTTCAACAGAGAGTAACAAGATGAAAGACCTGTTGACATATTGCATGACTCTATTTTGTATTTCTGAATCTGCCATTCCATCGTGCTGGTTTATTATCCCTCTGAATTCCATTCTCTTGCCTTCTCCCCCAAATCTTTAGCAACCTTATGAAGAACTTAGCAACCCCTGCTTAAAATACACTTGATGACTTGATTCCACAGCTGTCTGAGGCAACGAATTCCACAGATTCATCATCCTCTGGCTAAAAAAGTAATCCTCTTTCAGTGAATAAAATACATGCCACTCTTTTGAGGAAGAGCAGGGGATATTTTCCAAAACACGAGAGATTCTACAGAAACTGGAAATCTTCAGAAACACGTTTAAAATGCTGAAGGAATTCAGCATGTCAGGCAGCAGTTATGGAGGGGAATAAATAGTTGGCGTTTCAGGGGCAAGAGCGTTCACCAAGATTAAGGTCTTGGCCTAAAATGTCTACAATATTTTTTCAATATTCTGCCTATACACACCTCTCAGCCACCAGTGTCACTGAAACAGAATGGTTAACCATCACTCCATTGCCATTTCTAGGATAATGTCATGTATGCATTGACTGTTGGAGTCCCTACTTCCAAAGTATTTTATTGGCTGTAGAATATTTTAGACCATAAGACCATAAGGCATAGGAGTGCAATTAGGCCATCTGGCTTATCAAATCTTCTCCGCCATTCAATCATGGCTGATCCCTTTTTCTTCTCCTTCTCAACTCCAGTCCCTGGCCTTCTCCCTATAACCTTTGATGCCATGTCCAATCAAGAAGCTATCAATCTCTGCCTTAAATACACCCAATGACTTGGCCTCCACAGCTGCATGTGGCAACATATTCCACAAATTCACCACCTTTTGGCTAAAGAAATTTCTCTGGATCTCTGTTTTGAAAGGGCGCCCCTCTATCCTGAGGCTGTGACCTCTTGCCCTAGACTCTCCCACCCCGGGGAAACATCCTTTCCACATCTACTCTGTCTTGGCCTTTCAACATTTGAAAGGTTTCAATGAGATCACCCCTCATCCTTCTGAATTCCAGCAAGTACAGACCCAGAGCCATCAAACGTTCCTCATATGATAACCCTTTTATTCCTGGAATCATCCTTCTGAAACTCCTCTGGACCCTCTCCAATGCCAGCACATCTTTTCTTAGATGAGGAGCCCAAAACTGTTCACAATACTCAAGGTGATGCCTCACCAGTGCCTTATAAAGCCTCAGCATCACATCCTTGCTCTTGTATTCTAGACCTCTTGAAATGAATGCTAACATTGCATTTGCCTTCCTCACCACCAACTCAAGCTGCAAATTAAATTTTAGGTATAGTTAAATCACTAAAGGCACAAGATCGGTGTCACGGAGATTCAATTTATTAAGAATGACACATGTTGTGAAGTTTGGTGTTTTGAGGCATCATTCCACTGCAAGACATAAAATTACAATAAGGTACAATAAATAAACAAACAAACAAACAAACAACTTAATGGTGTGAAAGAGGATTAGATTGCTTGTATTATAGAGTTCGTGGACAACTCAGAAATCTCATGGCAGAGGGCAAGAAGCTTTTCTTCAGGTGTATCTTCAGCTTCCTGTACTTCCTCTTCAAAGGTGGCAATGAGAAGAAAATGACATGGTGAGGGTTTTTAATGATGGATGTCCCCTTCTTGAGGCATCACCTATTGAATTTATCCTCAATGGTGGGGATAGCTTTGCCCATAATGGAGCTGACTTTGCAACCCTCTGCAGCCTCCTTTGATTGTGCGCATCAGAGCCTCCACAACAGGCAGTGATACAACAGTCAGAATCTTCATTGTACATCTCTAGAAATCTGCAAGGGTCTTTGCTGACATACCAATCTCCTCAAACTCCTAATGAAGCATAGTCACTGGTGTGCCTTTTTCATGATTGCATTAATAGTTTTGGGCCTGGGATAGATCCTCGTAGTACTCCGACACAAACAGATATTATAGTTGATGAGATTAAAGCCTTGATGGTTCTGTGAAAGAAAAGCAGGAAAACTTTGCTCTCTCACCCACAGAGCCAGAGCTCCTAGTGAAGGAAAATATCTGATACAAGGAAGGGTAACAGTTTCCTGGAAGACTGGCTACAAGTGCAGATGGTTTAAGGAGAGTTAAAAGTTGGGTAAAACTTGTTTAAACATAACTTTGAAGTCATTGCTGTTAACTGTTTTGGAAGCAGGATCTGAATTTAGTCCAGAAATGCATATAGTGGGAGACTGGAGTTGGACTAGGAGGCTCCCATTCAGTAAGTACACGAGCAGAAAGCTGATGGATCAGCATTCTGAGATTATGTCACTCTGAGCAAGTATATATATATGTATATATAGCTAAGGTACCTAAGACTTTTGCACAGTACTGTAGTAATTTTATATATTGCACTGTACTGCTACTGCAAAAAAAACTAGTTTCATGACATATGTGAGAGATGGTAAAACCTGTATTGTTGACTAAAAGTGGGAAGGGGGCAGGGAGAGGGGGATTTATAGTTGAGAAAAGGGGAGGGGAGAGGACAGGGAGTGGGACGCACCAGAGGGACATTTGCAAAGATCAATAAACCAATTGTATGGAATCAAATGGCCTTGCCTGGCATCTCAGGGCTGGGTGTGTCTGCACCTGCACCACTCCTCGTTCCTGGGACTCCTCCTCTGCCACCTGTCCCACACCCCTCTCTTGGTGCTCCACTCTTGCCATTCCCTACATCCTTTGCTCCCATCAGATTTACAAATGTGCTCTCTGCTCCATGTTAACAAATACAGTACTGTGCAAAAGTATTAGGCACCCTAGCCATATATATATACCTAAGGCTTCTGCACAGTGCTGTATTTTGAAGTTTTGACTATGATTTGATGAAGTGCTTACTTTGCTATTTTAAAAATATTCAGATGTCACATGATAAAACATCTTAAACAGTAAACAGGGCACGCGTCATCAGATGTTCTTGAACAAGGCTGAGTCAGCCTGTTAACAATCATGATGTCCTATTTGACCACAAGCAAAACTGCTGGCTGTACAATAACTTCATCACCAACTGAATACCTTCACCCCCATGATATCAGGTGATTCTTGTCTCTGCTCCTCCATGTTGAAACCATCCCCCATCCTTTAGTTACCTCTGGTCTGCGTGGTAGATAGTAGCACCTAGTGCCTCACTCAATAGCTTCTGCTGTAATTTCAGGGTTTGATTCCCATCGCTGTCTTTATATAACATCTTTCTCCTCTGACACTATGCCTTCTTTTGAAAAGTCCTCCTTATAAAGGTAACTTTCGATGATCACATTCTATTGCTGCAGCTTAGTATCCAACTAATTTGATTTGATGCAAGAAAAGCCTTTCACTGTTATGTTTTGATGTACATGTGACAAATAAAGCTAATCTAATCTTTAATCTTTTTTGTTTTATTATTTCCTAGCGAGCCTGAGATTGTATCCTCAGCCCATAAGACATATGAACAAATTAGGCCATTTGGCCCATCAAGCCTGGTCTGCCATTCCATCATGGCTGGTTTATTTTTTCTCTCAACCATATTCTCGTGCTTTCCCCTTATAAGCTTTGATGCCCTTACTAATCAGGAACTTAGCAATCGCTGCTTTAAATATATCCAGTGACTTGGCTTCCACAGCCACCCTGTGGCAATGAATTCCACAGATTCACCACCCTCTGGCTAAAGAAATCACTACTCATTTCTGTTCTAAAGGTACATAGTTTTATTCTGAAGCTTTGCCTGCTGGTCCCATTGTCACCCACTATTGGAGACATCCTTTTCACGCCCACTCTATTAAGGCCTCGCAATATTCAGTAGGTTTCAATGAGATCCCCCTTTTCGCCACACTTCAGCAAAGGGAAGCATCCTGTCTGGATCCGGCCTGTTGAGACCTGTGGTGAAAGGTGCAGTAGAAGATCGCAAAACCTTGCCTCAGAGTCAGAGAACGCTGTGTACTGAGCCTTCAGATGGCCACTGAATGGAAGTGGAGGGGCAACTCAGCCTGCGGCTGACTATCTGAAGTGTTAAGCACACTACTCCCTGTACGCTCGTGACTGCACGGTCAGATTCTGCTCTGGCTCCGTCTACAAGTTTGCAGATGATATCCCTATAGTGGGCCGAATCTCAAATAACAAGAAGTTGCAGTGCAGGAGAAAAAGATAGAGAGCTTAGTGACATGGGATCATGAAAACTATCTTTCCCTTAATGTCAACAAAAGAACTGGACATTGTCTTCCGAACATAGCTACAAACATAACCAATTGCCTGTCTAGGTCCAACAGCGTTGATGTCACAGCCAAGAAACCTCTACAACACCTCTGCTTCCTCAAGAAGCTAAAGACATTTGTCATGTTCCTGTCGACTCTTATCAATGCATTATAGAAAGCACTCTGTCCGCTTGTACAACAGTTTGGTATGGCAACTCCTCTTCATGTGACCACAAGAAACTGCAGAGAGTTGTGGACACAGCTCAGTGCTTCATGGCAACCAACTTACCCTTCACTTTTGCTGCCTCAGTAACGCAACCAGCATAATGACAGGCCCCAGTACCCTGGACAAGTGCTCTTCTCCCCTTTCTCCTCAGGTAGAAGATAGAAAAACCTGAAGACATGTTCCACCAGGTTTAGGACAGCTTCATTCCACTGTAATCAGACACTTTTAAGGGATCACTTGTACGATAAGGTGGACTCTTCACCTTACAATCTTACACTTTATCATTTACCTGCACTGAACTTTTTTGATAGCTCTTTTCATTGCCTCACCTTGTTCTAGCTCAATGCACAGTTTAATAATTTGATGCATATGAACAGTATGCAAGACAAGCCTGTCACCTCTGTCTTGGTAAATTTGACAATAATAAACCAATGCTACCACAGTCTCTCTTGCACCCAACATGAATATGAAGTCATCCAAACAATTGTAATGTTCTGTTCACGCGCTAGTCCTCTGATCCTCATAAGACCATAAGGCCATAAGGCACAGGAGCAGAATCAGGCCATTTGGCCCATCGAGTCTGTCCATCATTCAAACATGGCTGATCCTTTATTCCCCCATCCTTAGCCCCACTCCCTGCTCTCTGAACTACACTGGCTTTACTTGTAAATTTCTCATCAGATTCGCCCATGGCCTCATCCTTTTCCTAAGTTAGCATCTTCCTCCAAGCCAACAAGCTTTTTAAGTCTCTCCAGTCTGGCATCTCCAAGTTTAATTGTCCAATTGTTCAGCTGCCTAGATTCTGAGCTCCAGAATTCCCTGTCAAAGCTTCCCATTTCTCAACCACTTATTCCTCATTAATGATGCCTCATAAAACTGTTCTTTAATATTTTCTTGTGCCTATCCTAACATTTCTTTACATAGCTCAGTGTCAAATTTTCATGATGTTACTTTGAGGTCCCGTGGATGCTTTCATTATTATTTTTTTTATTATGAGGAGATTGAGTACAAGAGGAAGGAAGTCATGATGCAACTTGATAAAACATTGTTTAGACCACAACTGGAGTATTATGTGCATTTCTGGTCACCCCATTACAGGATGGACAAGAAAGTTTTGGAAAAGGTGTAGTGGAGATTGGAGGACGCAGTTTAGATTAGAGGGTATAATCAACATGGAGAGGTTGAATTAACTTGGGTGTTATTTTTTCTGGAGGCTGAGGAGGATCTGATAAAATTTTAGAGCATCATGAGAGGCATGGACAGGATTCACAGTTAGAATCATTTTCCCGAGGTAGAAATATCAAATGCTAGAGGACATGCATTTAAGATTAGGGGTAAGAGTTTAAGGGAGATTGTGGGGTAATTTTATTTTTACACAGAGAGTGGCAGGTGCATGGAATGGCTTTCAGGGGTAGCAGTGGTAACAGTAGTTCTATAGTTTTATTTAATATCAGAGAAATGTATGCAATATTCATCCTGAAATTCTTATTCTTTGCAGACATCCACAAAAACAGAAGAGTGCGCCAAAGTATGAATGACAGTCAAAACATTTGTACCCCAGAGTTTCCCTATTTGACCCTCCCATGCACAAGCAAACACAGTACTGGTATTTGCATACAGCATAGAACTATTCAGCACTGTATGGACCATTTGGCCTGCAATGTTGTGCCATTACTCTTTGGGTAAAAATTTGACATCTAACATCTCACCTAACCTTCCCTCCACTGAACTTAAATGGATGTCCTCCGCTATTGGCAACTGCTGCCCTGACAGAAAGATGCTCACTGTCCACCCATATAAGAGGTTTTTAGAGAGACACTTGAATATACAGGTAATGAAGGAACTCTTCATTGGTAACAGCAAAGAACTGATTGGCAGAGAAGGCAAGTGTACGGGGTTGAGTGGAATCTGGGGTCAGCCATGATGGAATGGTGGAGCAGACTCGATGGGCTGAATGGTCTAATTCTGCTCCTATGTCTTATGGGTCTTATGACTGCGGACTTCAGAAAGGGTAAGGCGAGGGATCATACGCAAGTCCTCACAGAGGGATCCAAAGTGGAGAGAGCGAGTAATTTCAAATTCTTGGTTGTCAGCATCTCAGAGGATTTAACCTGGTCCTGACATATTGATGCGGCCATAAAGCAGGCAAGACAGCAGTTATATTTCATTAGGAGATTTAGTATGTCACCAAAAGCACTTGAAAATTTCTACAGATGCACAGTGGAGAGCATTCTAACTGGTTACGTCACCGTCTGCTATGGGGGGGGGGGGTGGGGCTACTGCACAGGATTGAAGTACGCTGCGGAGAGTTGCAAAATTAGTCAGCTCCATCGTGGGTACTCGTCTCCGTCGTGTCCTCAAGGAGCAAAGCCTCAGAAAGGTGGCATCCATCACTGAAGAGCCCCTTCACCCAGGACATGCCCTCTTCTCATTGCTGCCTTCAGGAGAAAGGTACAGAAGCTCGAAGACACACACTCAGCGATCCAGGAACAGCTTCTTCCCCTCTGCCATCTGATTTCTGAATGAACATTGAACCCTTGAACATGACCTTACTTCTATTATTTTTTTTGCAATATTTATTTAAACTATTATATATATTTACTGCAATTCACAGTTTTTTTCTGTTATTATGTATTGCATTGTACTGCTACTACAAAGTTAACAAATTTCACAACATATGCCGGTGATATTAAACCTGATTCTGATCCTGGATTATGTGCAGCAGATGAGATTTAGTCTAATTTGCTATCATGTTCATCATAGAAATTGTGGGCTGAAGGGCCTGTTCCTCTACTGTATTGCTCTGTGTGCTGTGTCAATGTGCAATACTTTATTCTAAATTCATATTGTAACAGAGCGAAGGTCTCATATTTAACTCACAGTTATCAGAAATATTTGGACTCTTTAAGGATGCAGCTGAGAATATTAAATACTTTGTGTTTCTTTTCCCACACTCATGACTTACACAAGAGAAGACGAGCACTGTTGAATTGGAAGTTTGCTTCTAATCACAACCTTCACATGCAAACAAGTAAAGTCTGATTTAACTGAATTGAGTGGAGATGAGTACTTCAGTATTCTAAGATAATAAATAGGTTTTATACACAATGGAATGATAATAAGCAGTTTGTCTGAATTGATTCTTCACATAAATGCCTGTCATGTCTAGTTTTGGTTCGGCATTGTTGTCTGAACTGTATTATTTACAGGCTTTCTCTCAGCTGCATGACACAACAGCTTTAGGTTAAAACACTGATGGAGGCAACTGTATCAATTTCAGTCCTTTATCCACTTACGAGTTAATCATCAGCATTCTTGGCAGATCCAGTTTGATACCAGTTCTAGCCACTGGACCAGTATGTAATAATTCAGATTAATGACCCAGTGTTAAAAAGTTCAATCACAAGACATCCCCGGCTTACAAATGGGTTCTGTTTTAACAGACGCCCACAGGTTGATCTTGCCCATAAATTAGAAAATACACAAATCATTTGACATGAAGTTTATATATACAACCAAATGAAAGAACATTCCTCCAGACCATATATACACACACACACACTCTCTCTCTCTCTCTCTCTCTCTCTCTCTCTCTCTCTCTCTCTCTCTCTCTCTCTCTCTCTCTCTCTCTCTCTCTCTCTCTCTCTCTCTCTCTCTCTCTCTCTCTCTCTCTCTCTCTCTCTCTCTCTCTCTCTCTCTCTCTCTCTCTCTCTCTCTCTCTCTCTCTCTCTCTCTCTCTCAAAATACTACCACAAATAAATTTATGAAATGTAATTCAGAATGTATTTAAAGTGCACAGCACATGTAAAGAGTAAACAATAAATTGCTCGCTATCTCAGTGATGAGACCTTGACGGTGGCAGGGTCTGCATAAACCCCAGAGTCTGGGGAAGAAGCTGTTACACAGTCTGGCAGTCTTACTCCTGATGCTGCTGAATGCAGTGGGTTAAAGAGATTGTGTGATGGGTAGTAGGGGAGAGAGAGAGAGTGGGGGTAGGGGGGAGGGGAGGAGAGAGGGGGGTGAGGGATAAAGTGGGCTGAGGGACAGAGGGATGAGGGGAGGGAGAGCGAGGGGTGAGGGAGATGGAGAGAGAGGGGATGAGAGAGAAGGGGAGAAAGGGAAGAGAGAGGGAAGAGAGAAGAGAGGGGGTAAGGGAGAGAGGGGTGAGGGGAGAGAGAACAAGGGGGATGAGGGGGAGAGAAAGGGGGAGAGAGGAGGGATAAAGAGAGAGAGAGAGAGGGTAGAGAGAGGGGGTGAAGAGAGGGGGAAGAGAGGGGGAAGGGGAGGGTGAGAGAGGGAGGAAGGGGAGAAGGAGGGTGAGAGAGGGGGGAGAGAGGGGGTAAGGGGAGGGGAGAAGAGAGGGGGAGGAGAGTTGGAGGAGGAAATGATGGGAGAGAGGGGGAAGAGGGGAGGAGAGGGGGAGGAGGGAGAGAGGGAGGGGAGAGAGAGGGAGGTGAGAGAGAGGGAGAGGAGAGAGAGGGGGTGAGAGGGAAGGGGAGAGAGAGGAAAAAGGGGAAGAGGCGGGAGATTGAGGGGAAGAGGGGAGAGGGAGGGAAGGGGAGGGGAGGTTGAGAGGGGGAAGGGGAGGTGGAAGGGGGGGGGGGAGTTTGTTCTACACTAGTTAAGAATGAAGACATGATACCAGCTTTCTATTTCCAAATTGTTTTACGAAGTGTTTAACTGAAAATCAGATTTTAATGTAATTTTTAAAAACTTTTCATGATTTAAAAGGGCTAACTGTAGACATTTGGGATCAAAGGCCGGTTATGCTAGTTGAGTCTGCTTTGTTAGAGTATTTTACTCATGAAAGGCTACTCTTAATCCTATTAATCCTTAATCCAATCCTAATGATAATGTGACAACCATCTCATTAGAGAAAGGGGAGAGAAAATCAGCATCACTTTTTTCTGTCTTATCTACGCTTGCTTTCTTGTCTACGGAAGAAAAACAGGGGCATCTCATGGAAACCCTTTGAACATTGAAAGGCCTAAGCAGAGTTGACATAGGGACTCACACACAAAAGGCTGGAGGAACTCAGCAGACCAGCCAGCATCTATGGAAATGAATAAACAGCTGAGGTTATAGGCCCTCCCACTGAAGGGTCTCAGGCTGAAACATCAACTGTACTCTTTTCCATAGATGCTGCCTGGCCTGCTGAGTTCCTCCAGCACTTTGTGTGTGTTAATTGGGTTTCCAGCGTCTGCAGATTTCCGCTTGTTTGTGATTGGACATGGAGAGGATGTTTGCAATGGTGGGGAGTCTAGGACCCGAGCACACAGCCTCAGAATAAAAGGGTGTCCCTCCAGAACAGAGACGAGGAGGAATTTCTTTAGCCAGAGGGAGGTGAATCTGTGGAACTCATTGTCACAGATGGCTATGGAGGCAATGCCACTGGATATAATTAAAGCAGAGGTTGAAAGGTTCTTGAATAATAAGAATGTTAAAGTTTACAGGGGGATAACAGGACAGAGACATGATTGAGTAAATTATCAAATGTTGGAGCAAACTTTATGGATCGAATTACCTACTTCTGCTCCTATGTGTTATGGCCTGATATTTGTCAAGTACTTTAAGATCCTATTGAATTCCTACAGGGATAAACAGATGTGTGCTGTGAGGATATTTTCCCTGGATTAGGAACCTCCAGAAACCATCAGTGAACTAATTCCTTTTTTGACCATTTGAGCCCACACCTACAGTGGCATGCAAAAGTTTGGGCACCCCTGGTCAAAATTTCTGTTACTGTGAATAGTTAAGTGAGTAGAAGGTGAACTGATCTCCAAAAGTCATAAAGTTAAAGATGAAACATTCTTTTCAACATTTTAAGCATGATTAGCTTTATAAATACCTTGACTCCTCAAACCTTGTCCCAACAATCAGCAGCCACGGGCTCCTCTAAATGATGCCCACAAAGCAGGAGAAGGCTATAAGAAGATAGCAAAACGTTTTCAGGTAGCCATTTCCTCAGTTCGTAATCTAATTAAGAAATGGCAGTTAACAGGAACAGTGGAGGTCAAGTTGAGGTCTGGAAGACCAAGAAAACTTTCCGAGAGAACTGCTCATAGAATTGCTAGAAAGGCAAATCAAAACCCCTGTTTGACTGCAAAAGACCTTCAGGAAGATTTAGTAGACTCTGGAGTGGTGGTGCACTGTTCTACTGTGCAGCAACACCTGCACAACTATGACCTTCATGGAAGAGTCATCAGAAGAAAACCTTGCCTGCATCTTCACCACAAAATTCAGCATCAGAAGTTTGCAAAGGAACATCTAGAGAAGCCTGATGCATTTTGGAAAAAAGTCCTGAGGACTGATGAAGTTAAAATAGAAGTTTTTGGCCACAATGAGCAAAGGTATATTTGGAGAAAAAAGAGTGCAGAATTTCATGAAAAGAACACCTCTTCAACTGTTAAGCATGGGGGGTGGGGGGGGGGTAGATCGATCATGCTTTGGGCTTGTGTTGCAGCCAGTGGCATGGGGAACATTTCACTGGTAGAGGGAAGAATGAATTCAATTAAATACCAGCAAATTCTGGAAGCAAACATCACACCATCTGTAAAAAAGCTGAAGATGAAAAGAGGATGGCTTCAACAAAAGGATAATGACCCTAAACACACATCAAAATCCGCAATGGACTACCTCAAGAGGCGCAAACTAAATCTTTTGCCATGGCCCTCACAGTCGCCCATCCTAAACATCATCGAAAATCTGTGGATAGACATCAAAAGACCAGTGCATGCAGGATGGCCCAAGAATCTCACAGAACTAGGAGCCTTTTGCAAGGAAGAATGGGTGAAAATCCCCCAAACAAGAATTGAAAGAATCTTAGCTAGCTACAGAAAACATTTGCAAGCTCTGATACTTGCCAAAGGGGAGTGTTACTAAGTACTGACCATGCAGGGTGTCCAAACTTTTGCTTCGGGCCCTTTTTGTTGTTTTGAAACTATAAAAGATGGAAATAAAAAAGTAATCTTGCTTAAAATATTAAAGAAATGTGTCATCTTTAACTTTATGCCTTTGGGAAATCAGGTCATCTTTTACTCGTTTAGTTATTCACAGTAACAGAAATTTTGACCAGGTGTGCCCAAACTTTTGCATGCCACTGTACATTAAGGAATAAAGGGCAGTCATTGAGATTTTTAATGAGGTGACATTTCATTATACACTTGGCAAGGAACCTTTGGAATTCTCTACTCTGTAGAGATCTCATGGCTCAGTCATTCCAAACTAAGACTAATTCCAAATTGGAAAGGAATCACGAGGAAAGGGGATGGTAGAGGAAAATAGGGCTGAGGTAGAAGATTGGCCAGTCTTTGTAAATAGTGGATGGCTGGGTAATTTAATCCTGTTCCTAATAAGAGTCAATCAGGCATCTGTTTTACTTCTTTGCTGTCCATGGAAAGAAAAAACAACAATAAATCCATATTTTTTTATTTTAGGATTTGGCCTTCAACAATTTGTTCCTGGCTTTTTTAGGGTTAGTATTTCTCTATCTGATTTAATATCTGGATGAATGAGAGCTATGTAACAAAGTGGCACAGGTTCGTAGTACAGAGTCATAGGGCACTACAGCACAGAAACAGGGTCTCCGTCCCATCTAGTCCATGCATAATTATAATCATCTTGGGCTGATGAGAACCATGGGCATTGTACATGTGCGAGTTGTCTATGTGCTCGTGCTGACTCTTGCATTGCACTGCTGCTGCAAAACCATAAATTTCACCACGTATATACGTCAGTGATAATAAACCTGATTTTCTGATTTTCCTGTTGGCAGAGATATTGCGAGCGAATGTGCGCCAAGTGTTAAAAGAAGGAATTATTCACATCGTACATTTTTTAAAAAATGTATTGAGACACAGCACGGAATAAGCCCTACCTGCCATGCTGCCTAGTAACCGTCAATATAACCCTAACTTAATCACAGGACAATTTACAATGACAAATTAATTTACCAACCAGTGCATCTTTGGACTATGGGAGGAAACCACAGTATCTGGAGAAAACCTATGTGGTCAGAAGGGAGAATGTACAAACACCTTACAGACGGCGGCAGGAATTGAACCTGGGTCACTGGTATGGTAAAGCATTATGGTGACCACTACGCTATGGTCTATTCCTCTGCTACTGGGTGTGAGGTGACCTGCTGTCAAATAAAAGAATGTTATAGTTTGCAGAACAGTGGGATCCATGGATGATAACTATAAAGGAGAACGCAACCATTTGAGTCCATGCAAGGCTGCATGAGATCCAAAACTTTATAAGCCTTCACAAGAATAATGTTGGCTAGAGGCAGATGCTCTTTGGCACTGAAGACTGCAAGTTCCAGAAAATGGCGGCGTAGGTATAATGGAAGAAAACTCTCAGACAATCAATGGCGCCTCACTATCCCATTAACAATAAAGCATCGATCGAAATGCTTTAATGATCTCATTTGGTTGGTCAAAGTCAGATAAGGCTTAAATACTCATGTAGGCCATGCAATACTCCTAGAAGCGTGACTCATCCTGTTGCCATTTATTCCTACATTATATAAATGTAATGAATATGCCTAAAACATCACCAATTTTTGAGAATTGGTTTGCTCCCCATTATTCTGTTTATGCCTTTTGTTAGACTAAGATAGCAAAGGCATCACGGTAAAGCAATTGATCCTTATTTCATTCATTTCTGTGGTGCATGATGTCATAAAGATAACTACATTAAAAAAATAGAAGTGCACTTTTAAGAGTTTTAGTATTGTAAGGGAATGAGTTTATCAGGTTATGTCCAATGCTATGTACATTATACCCCAATGGGCAAAGCAAACACTTCAAAGATAACATCAAAAACAGCCTGAAGGAATTCAACATTACATCAAAGAACTGGGAAGACATCGCACTCAATAGATACACCTGGAGGAAATCTGTTCAAAAGGGAGCTGCACTACATGAGAGAATGATTTCTGTTGTGCTGCAGAGAACAAGCGGCAACTGGAAAAGGAAAGACTGAACAAATAAAAGACCCAGTCAGTCAGCACAGCCACCACTTAGCCTTGCCCACACTGCGCCAGATTATGTGGAACCATGATTGGTCTCTACAGCTACAATTTGCAATCCAATCCTTAATACAGAGTTACCAGACTTTTCTTATGCCATGGACCAAACCATTAAACAAGGGCTCCATGGAGCAATACCATTAAGCAATGGTATGGGGAACAACTTGTGGTGAACTACATATACCTGTCTGGACACGCTCCCTGCTGACTGCTCCTGTGGCTCCTCCCACAGACCTCGGTATAAAGGCGATTGAGGCCTGAGCCCGGCCTCTCTGTCTCCAGGATGTAGTATGGTGGTCAACCACTGCTTGTTCCTTCTTCCAGTCAATAAAAGCCGATATCTCACCTTTACGTCTCAGAGAGAGTTATTGATGGTGCATCACTACTGCATAGGAATGAAGTAAGCTGCAGAAACTTGTAAAATTAGTCAGCTCCATCATGGGTTCCAGCCTCCATATTACCCAAGATATCGTCAAGGAGCAGTGCCTCAGGAAGGCAGCATCCATCATTAAGGACCCCCACCATCCAGGGCTCTTCTCATTGTTACATCAGGAAAGAGGTACAGAAGTCTGAAGGCACTCCCTTAGTTATTCAGGAACCACTTTTTGCCCTCTGCCATCTGATTTCTGAATGGACATTGAACCCATGAACACTACCTCACTAATATTTATTTCTTTCTGTTTTTGCACTACTTATTTTAACTGAACTATTTAATATACACATATATACTTACTGTAATTCAAGTTTTTTCTCTATATTTATGATGTATGGCATTGTAGCTGCTGCAAAGTTAACAAATTTCACAACAGTCAATTGTCTTTTTTTCACATTGGGATGAACAATCTGTTCCGGTCTTTTTTGAATATGATAAGTTTTTGTGACATTATTTCCTTTCACTCCTCTGGCTATTGAATTGTTTACATCACAAATCTCCACTACAGGGAAGGTTTGAATTTAATTTGTCCCTTAAAGAAAGTTTTGCTTGCTGCAGTGAAGGGTTAGGGATTCAGTTGGAGACTCTTTCAGGGATAGCTCGGTTAAAAAAAATCAATAGCATTTAACAGGTTTTAGTAACTGGGTAATAGGAAGCAGACTGTGAAATAAACAAGCTATTTACAATGGCAAAATAAAAGCTGTCTTGAGCACCTGTACTCTTCCATCTGGCAATAATGGCCTTTGGATGTATAACTCACCCATTACAGCTTGTCAAAACAAGCACATTTTGCTTTCGATTTACTGCATTCAGGAGACTGAGGACTTTTCTTACCATCCGTGGCAACTAGTTAAGAATGTACCATACCTCCCTCTATGAGAATATTCATCCTGGAATTTAACCTTTTTGTTTACTGCTCTAGAGCTGTATTAATGTTCAGTTAGTATGATGACTTTTCTCTAATTTTGTTCAGTCCATGAAAGGTGGGTTTACATTATGAAATAGTTGAATTAAAAATTCTAACATCAAGCTCTTTAGGAATATTTCCAAGTTTTCTGCACCCATCCTGGACATTCTCACTCCCCCACTCTCCCATCGGGCGGAAGGTATAAAGTCTGAAAGCTCATATCACCAGGCTCAAAAGCGCTTCTTTCGCACTGTTGTCAGACTCTTAAAGGGGCCACCTGTGTGATGGGATGGAGTCTTGACCTCACAATCTACCTCATTATGATCTTATACTTTATTGTTTATCTGCTAGCTTTGGTAGCTTTTCCACTTCATTCACCATTGTTACCTTATTCTACCTCGATGCACTGTGTAATGATTTTATTAGCATGAACAATATACAAGACAGTACACATGACAATAATAAACCAAAGGCAATACCAAATGGGAAGACCATTGAATGAATGATTTATCCAGCCCTGCCTTAGCCTCAGTGTTGTTATCACCTAAGGATTCATGATTGAATCACATGATGGGGTCATATAATTGGCTTAGTAATATTACCTGCAACAAGAATAGAATTCACATGGCCAGACAAATGCTTGCAACATCACACTCACTTCCTAAGTGCAGCATTCAATGTAAGGGTGGCACAGTAGCATAACGCTTTACAGCACCAGTGACGCTTGTACCTTCTACCTCATGGCAGCAGTGAGAAAAGAGCATGGCCTGGGTGGTGAGGATCTTTGATGATGGATGTGGCTTTTCTAGGGCAACGTTTCACGTAGATGTGCTCAATGGTTGGGTGGACTTTACCTGTGAGGTACTGAGCCAAATCCATTACATTTTGTGGGATTTTCCACTCAAAGGCTTTGGTGTTCCCATACCAAGCTGTAATGTAGCCAGTCAGCACACTTTCTGCCACGTATCTAATTGCTTTGCTTGCAATTATATATATATGATGGGTCCAGGACAGGTCCTCTGAGATAGTGATGCTCAGGAATCTGAAGTTACTGACCCTCTCCACCTTTGATCAGCTGATGATTACTGGCTCATGGTCATCGGATTTCCTTTTTCCTGAGGTCTACAATCAGTTCCTTGACATTGAATGAGAGGTTGTTGCTATTACACCACTCGGCCAAGTTTTCAATCTCCTTCCTGTATGCTGATTCATCACCTCTTCGATAAAGCCCACAACAGTGGTGTCATCAGCAAACTTATATCTGGTGTTGGAGTTGTGCTCAGCCACACAATCGTAGGTGTAAAGCGAGTAGACCAGGGGGCTAAGAATACAGCCCTGTGGTGCTCCTGTGCTGCTGGAGATTGTGGACGAGATGTTTTTGCCAGACCGAACTGACTGGGGTCTACAAGTGAGGTAATCCAGGATCCAATTGCACAAGGGGGCATTGTGGCCCAGGTCCTGGAGTTTACTGATTAGCTTTGTCGACATGCTTTTATGCATTGAGTTGCTGCCACATCATTGGCTGTTTTAATATTTGCATCAACGTGCAGGTGTAAAGGTGTACCTAATAAAGTGGCCACTGAGTGGATGTTACCTCATTGTGGTTGACTCTGTTAATTGCTGAGCCCAGGGATGACTAGACATGGAGAAGAAATGCTTGCATTGCCCACAGTATCAACATCCTGTGCATTGATCAAATAAAATGGTATTAAACTGCATTAACTCTTTCCATTCGTTTCATTTGTTTCCTTCAGAGATCTGAACACTTGGTTTATTAAAGTGAAAGCTGCCACTGTTAAGAGACAGAACATCTGCCCTATTTTGAGATATTTTTCTAAGGTTAACTAAAGAACAGGATGGTCTATTACATTTTGTCTGAATCACCTGGCTTTATTATTTACTTCATATCTGCTTTGTGCGTAGTGTTCTGTTCTTGACATTATTGAAACACAAGGTCCTATTTTGTTTGGAAGACAAGCCCTGAAGTTGGATCAGTTTGTGTACATGTTCCCCGTGCAAACATTGGATTGTAACAAATATCATCTATGGGAAGGTCAGCCAAGCATTTCCATTTGTGGCTCATCTTAATGCCGACATTTTTCCATTGTATCTCACTATATATTGCATCATTTGTGACTGGTGCCTCTGGGTACGATTCAAAGCTTTGGTGAACATACAGAATAAATTGACAACAGACATTACTGACAACAGAGCATACCTTCCTGATGAGCTTAATAGTTTTTTTTAATTTATGTATAGTTTATTTACAAATTCTATTGTATTTCTTTATTTTCCTGCAGATGCTTGTAAGAAAATGAATTTTAGGGTACTCTATAGTGACATGTACGTACTTCGATAATAAATTGACTTTGACTTTGCATTCTCTGAATAGAAGGGGATTGGAATGACACCACCCACCCCAACAGCCTCCAATCCACTTTACCCAAAGTCACATTGCAGACGTTAAGATCAGCCTTCAGAAAGCTAAACAGCTGAATTCATCTGGCCCAGATGGTGTCCCTGGTCCTGGCTTTAGATCCTACGCAGACCAACTGGCAGGATATTTGCAGATAGTTTTAACCACTCCCTGCTTCAGTCTGAGCTTCCCACCTGCTTTAAGAAGATGGCTATAATCCTGGTACTTAAGAAAAATGAGGTAACATGTCTTAATGACAACTGCTCAATGGCTCTGACATCCACTGTAATGAAATAGTACTTCCAGAGGCTGTTCATGGCACAGTTAACTCCAGAATTCCAGATAACCTTGACCCACTGCAATTCACCAACCACCTAAACAGTGGGAAGGGGGCAGGGAGATGGTTTGGAAAAGAGGAAGAAAGAGGGGAGAGAGCTGAAAGCACCAGAGAAACATTCTGTAATGATCAATAAACCAATTGCTTGTAATCAAATGACCATGCCTGGTATCTCAGGGCTGGATGTGTCTACACCCTCACCACCACCCCACTGTTGGCATTCCTTCTCACCTGTCCCATACTCACCCCATGGCGCTCCACCCTCGCCATTCCCAACATTCTTTGGCACCCACTAGATTTACAAACTCACTCTCTTCTCCACGTCGACAGATCCAGTACTGTGCAAAGGTCTTAGGCACCATAGTTATATAAATATGCCTAAGACTTTTGCACAACACTGTATATTCTGATTCTAATTCTGACTAACAGACTGAATCAGTAAAGGTAGGCAGTGGTTACTCTCAACACTGGTGCCCACAAGGCTGTGTCCTCTGACCCTTAATCTATTCACTATACACTCATGAATATCTGGCCAGATTCTTCAAAAAGTCAGTCTACAAATGATACCACTATAGTGACTACATCTCTATTAAAGATGAGTTGATCTTTAAAGATGAGGAGATAGAGAGCCTAGTAACTTGATGTCATGACAACCATCTTTACCTCAGAGTCTAAACGCAGAAGAGCTGACCATTGACTGAGTGGGGAAAGTGTGGCACATGCTCCTGTTTAACTTAATGGTGTGTGTGTGTGTGTGTGTGTGTGTGTGTGTGTGTGTGTGTGTGTGTGTGTGTGTGTGTGTGTGTGTGTGTGTGTGTGTGTGTGTGTGTGTGTGTGTGTGTGTGTGTGTGTGTGTGTGTGTAAAAAGTGTAAATGCATGTGTGCAAGGTGGGGGTTTACCAAGTGTTCTCCATCACACTTGGTTACTCCCTGAGTAATCGGGGCGCTGTCATGACAAGCTTTTTGCATCGATCTTTTTGAAGATTGCTCATCGTATGGCATGCCTTGGGCATCTGAAAACTGGTGGAGCCCATCCCTCTTCAGGTTTTTTTTAAGAGGTCGAGTTGCACTCAATCCAGGCATGGATGGAGAGTGTGCAAGGGAGCCGGCTGGATTTGAACTTGGGATCTCTCGCCCCGAAGTCCAGTGTCCACTACGCCACCAGACAACTTGATGGTACTGAGGTCAAAAGGCTTGATTACTTTAAGTTTCTAGTGGTGAATATCACCAGTAGCCTGTCCTAGTCCAATCATGTAGACATCACAACAAAGAAAGGTCACCCAAGCCTCTACTTCCTCGGGAGGCTAAAGAAATCTGACATTTCCCTTTTGAACCTGTCCAATTATTATCGATGCACCACAGGAAGCGTCCAATCTGGGTGTACCATTCCCTGGAATGGCATCTGCTCTATCTTCTGCAGAAATTGCAGAGAGTTGTGAACATGGATTAGGACATCAAGGTCACTAGCCTCCCCTCTCCATGGACTCTGTCTACACTCTTTGTTGCCTTGACAAAGCTGCCCATAGAGAAAGATCCCATCCACTCTGGTCATTCTCTCTTCTCCTCCTCCCTCCACCCCATTGGGTGGAAGATACAAAAGCCCAAAACCGATACCACCACATTCAAGAGAAGTCTCTAACTGCTGTTATAAGACTATTGAATATTGTAGCAACTCTATTCAGGGTGCCAAATCTGCCTATTCACCTCCTCCCTCACCTCCATTCAGGGCCCCAAATAGTCCTTCCAGGTGAGGCAATACTTCACCTGCAAATCTGTTAGGGCTGTCTACTGTATCCAGTGTTTCCGATGTGGCCTCCTCTACATTGGTGCAACACGGCATAAATTGGGGAACCACTTTGTTGAGCACCTCTGCTCCCACCACAAAAAGTGGAATTTCCCAATGGCCAACTATTTTAATTCCTATCCTCATTCCTGTTCTGACATTTCAATCCAGGGCCTCCTCTTCTGCCATGATGAGGCCACCCTCATGTTGGAGGAGCAATGCCTCATATTCTGTCTCGGTAGCCTCCAACCTGATGCATGAACATTGATTTGTCCTTTTGGTAATTTTTCCCTCTCTTTCCCTCTTCTTCTATTCCCCACTTTGGCCTCTTACCTCTTCTCCTTATCTCCCTATCACCTCTCCATGGTGCCCCTCCTTCTGCCCTTCACACCATGGTCCACTCTTCTTACCTATCAAATTCCTTCTTCTCCATCCTCTTTCCTTTTCCAATTATCACCTCCCAGCTTCTTACTTCATCCCCCCTCCCCCACCCACCTTGCTTCACCTATCACCTTCTAGCGTGATATCCCTCCCCCCAACATTCTTATTCCAACATCTTCCCCATTCCTTTCCAGTTCTAATGAAGGGTCTTGACCTGAAACGTCAACAGTTTATTTATTTCCATATAGGCTACCTGGCCTGCAGAGTTCCTCCAGCAGTTTTGTGTGTTAGTGTGTGGTTTCTTAGTACAATGAGATGGATTTGTGGCCTCAATATCTACCTTAGCAGGATCTTGCACCTTATTGTTTACCTGCATTGCACTTTCCCTGCAACAGTAATACTTCCTTCTGCATTCTTTTATTGCTTTACCTTGTACTATCTTAATGCACTATTGCAATGAATTGTTCTGCACGGATGGTACACAAGACAAGCTTTTCACTGTACCTCGGTACACGTGATAATAGTAAACTAATTTACAAATTTATCAATTTTATGTCACCAAAGACTCTGACTAATTTCAGCAGACGTACAGTGGAAAGCATTCTGACTGGTGTGGAGGCCCCAGTGCACAGGAAAGCAAGAGGCTATAGAGAATGGTGGACAAGGCGAGTTCCATCATGATACAGCTCCCACTACCATTGAGGCAATACTAAACCAATTTGCCATACAAACATAAGATATAGGAGCAGGATTAGGCCATTTGGCCCATCGAGTCTTTTCCATGATTTTCTCATGGCTGATCCATTTCCCTCTCTCCTTCCTTCTCCCTGTATCCCTTCATGCCCTCACTAATCAAGACTCTATCAACCTCTGCCTTAAATATACCCAATGACTTGGCCTCTGCAGATTTGCCACTCTGACTCTCTGGCCAAAGAAACAGCAATTTAATGAACTGGATTGCATTTGTCTTGTGTTTCATAATGCACAAGTGTTGACAATGAGACATCAGTTCAAGGGCCTCATCTGTGGCGGACAGCATCCGTGAGCCTCAGCTTTCAATGGATATGATTACAGGATCAGCAGTTGTGCTGGTCCAAACAATGTTTGTGGTGTTTTGGTACAAATTACTTCTGAGGTGAATGCTGCGGCAACTGAACCCTTGATCAGCTCTCACTTTGTAATGACTTGGGGTCACTCTGGGCTCAGGACTCGAGATCATGTGCATTTTCCCTGCTGTATTTGGTATTCTATAAGTGCATAATATTCGGCTGTACCACAGCTGCTGTCGGGAGAGTATTTACCACACTTTTCTGACATCAGTGCAGTGACGATGGGGCAGTTGCTAGCTCACTGCAGCTCCCAATGGGAATCACATGATGAGCTGGATTCTGTGCGTCACACATCATAACATTGCTTCTAAGTATTTTTACCCATTTTCACTACTGGTTTCAGACCTACGATAGGGTGTCGGTGCATAAACAGTGCGCATTGACAGCACCAAAAAGAGGGTGAACCCAATTTGTAGACAAGTGATATTTCATCAATCCTGCCTAAGGTGGAGTTCAAAATCAACCTGAGATAGGTAAGATGGTGAAGAAAACATGAGATGAGGCAACGGGAGAGGGACAGAATATGCTACTGAGAGGACTTGTTCATGCAAATTAAGATAAGCATTAAAAATATGAAGTATATTCTATGATTAATTTACGCCAACCAGAAAGTCCAGGGACCTTATTGGATATCCAACGAAGTAAAATGTTCTTCCTCGCACAAAAAGTCAGGAAGTTAAAAAGATTTTTCTGATGAGCATTAATAATATGACTGCTGGGCAGGCCTAAGAGAAAAGACACTGGGTCCAGTTTAAGCTCCATCTTCAGTATGCCTGAAGTTTGGGACAAGTCCAAAAACAATGGGTAAGAGTTCCAATATTTCCTTTACATTTAGAACACATTGGAGAAACTCCCGTCTTAAATTTCGAGAGACGATTAACATGTATGGTACATTCAAAAACAAATAGTTTTCAGAAAACATGGCAACCTTTTCTACAATATATGTAGATGTAAACCTGTCTGCTATACTAATAAGGGCTTTTGTATAGGATGTGGTGGTGATGTCCATACTTTGATGGAAGTGTTCTCATAGCTGATATCTGTGAGGGGAAGAAATGTAAATGTACCTGGAATTTGAAAGTTTTGTTATGCCATCAAACTAAACAAAAAAAATTTTGTTAAAAGTTTTGTTAAAGCCATCAAACTAAACAAAAAAAATTCCCCCTGCTGCCTGTAAGGAGTTTGTACGTTCTCCACGTGACTGTGGGTTTCTTCCAGGTGTTCTGGTTTCCTCCCACAGTCCAAAGACATATCAGTCAATTGGTCATTGTAAATTGTCTGGTGATTAGTCTAGGATTAAATCAGGGGTGGAGGGGGGGGAAGGGTTTGCTGGCCAGCGTGGCTCGAAGGGCCGTAAGAGCTTATTCTGTTCTGTAGCTCAATAAATAAATAAATAACAGAGAGAAGTTGCTCTTATTTTGGGTTCTTTGGAGCAAATCAGTGTGGATAGAACACAGCGTAATGCAGGCTTCCTCTGGATATGTTTTGCTAATTGTCATAGATGTCTTGAAACATCTCTTCCAATTGTACTGAAACCAGCCCAGTGTGAAAGCCCCCCAGCGGGTTAACAGTACCTTTTGTAATTGGAACGGATTAGCAAAAATCACAACCAGTCACTCTCAGCTTTAAGCCAAAGCAGGGTACTCAATGCTTAATAAACTGAAATGTGCCATTGTGAAATAATTTCATCTCCGCATGGTTCTAAAAATGATGAATTGTAAATGCAATATGCCTGGTCAAATCAAGTTGAAAATGCATAATACATTCAAAGTCAGGATTTGACAAAAATTCATCATAGAGGTTTGAGAAGAAAATGAATGAATGACACCTTCACAGCACAATCAAATTGCTCTACCAGTAGTGGATATGCCTGGTGATCAATCTAAGATGGATGTTCAAATCACACAATGTCAGCAGTGGAATATACTGCAAGCACCCTTCAGATCAACTTTCGAACTCCTTCCTCTTACCTTAAATCTATGCTCTCGTATTTTTGATGCTTCTACCATGAGGATAAAAGGTTTTGTCTACCCAACTGGAAAGTTGAAAGGTGAGATTAGAACTAGAGGACAGAGCCTCAAGACTTAGAACATAGAACGTACAGCAGAGGAACAGGGCACTCAGCCCACAAAGTTGTGATGAACTAGCTAAAAAGCAAAGCAAAAATACCCAAACACTAATTCCTCCTACCCACACAACATTCATATTGCTCTATCTGCTTTGCATCCAGGTGCCTTACGTCTCTTAAAAGCCTCTCTTGTATTTGCCTCTTCCACCATACCAGGCAGTAGATTCCAGACTACCACCACTTATTTCTCCCATCCCCTTGAACATACCACCCCCCTCACTTTCAATGCATGCCATCTAGTATTAAACATTTCAACCTTAGGAAACAGATAGATAATCCTTGTCTACTTCATCTATGTCTCTCATAATCTTTTTTTTTAGTTCACTCACATTTTTATGCATAATTTTATACAAATAACAAAACAAAATCAACCCAAGTCACATTGCAAGGAGACTTAAAATAGTTCCAACTTTCCTTAGCCAAGGCCTGTTGAAGCAGCAATAATGCTGCAGTAATAAGGAGGCCATTCAGTATATTTTACTATAAAATATCTACATTGTACTTAGCGTCCGCATTTCACTAGAAGCAAGACCAGTGCTTCTGATGAGGTCGTCACGTACTCCTGGCTTTGACTGTTGGTTATGTCTCCTGCTCATATTCAATTTTTACAGGATACGAGTCTCTCATAATCTTATAAACCTTTATCAGATCTCTCCTTAGCCTTTGCCATTTCAGAGAAAAGAACCCAAGTCGCACATGCCCTCTAAACCAGGCGGCATCCTGGTAAACCTCTTCTGCACCCTCTCCAAAGCCTTAACAACCTTCTCATACTGGGGTGACCAGAATTGTATGCAGTACTCTCGATGCGACCTAACCAGAGCTTAATAAAGTCGCAACATAACCTCTTGACTTTTGAACTCAAGCTTCGACTAATAAAAGCAAGCATTCCATAAGCCTTCTTAACCATCGTGTCAATCTGCGTAGTCACTTTCAAGGAGCTATGATCCTGGATCCCAAGATCTCTCTACTCAGCAAAGGACACTATTAAGGATCTTGGAGAAGAAGATGTTGGATGGAGATGAGGAGATTGGTGATAACAATCTCCTTGCTGTTGATCAACACTGTTGCACATCAAGGATGTGTGCTTAGCCACTGCTCTACTTTCTCTACACCAATGACTATGTGGCTGGGCATAGCTCAAATACAATCTATAAATGTGCTGATGATACAACCATTGTTGGTAGACTCTCAGATGGAGGTGAGAGGGTGTACAGGAGCGAGATATGCCAACTAGTGGAATGGTACTGCAGCAAAAACCTGGCACTCAATGTCAGTAAGACAAAAGAGCTGATTGTTGACTTCAGTATGGTTAAGACAAAGGAGCACATACCAATCCTCATAGAGGGATCAGAAGTGGAGAGAGTGAGCAGTTTCAAGTTGCTGGGTGTCAAGGTCTCTGATGACCTAAGCTGGTCCCAACATATTGATGCAACTATAAAGAAGACAAGACAATGACTATACTTCATTAGGAGTTTGAAGAGATTTGGTATGTCAACAAATACACTCAAATATTTCTATAGATGTACTGTGGAGAGCATTCTGACAGACTGCGTCACTGTCTGGTATGGAGGGGCTACTGCACAGGACCAAAAGAAGCTGCAGAGGGTTGTAAATCTAGTCAGCTCCATCCTGGGCACTAGCTTACAAAGTACCCATGACACCTTCAAGAAGTGGTGTCTCAGAAAGGCAGCGTCCATTATTAAGAATCTCCAGCACCCGAGCATGCCCTTTTCTCACTGTTACCATCAGGTAGGAGGTACGGAAGCCTGAAGGCACACACTCAGTGATTCAAGAACAGCTTCTTCCCCTCTGCCATCCGATTCCTAAATGCATATTGAACCCGTAAACACTACCTCATTTTTTAACATATATCATTTCTGTTTTTTGTATGATTTTTAATCTATTCAAAATATGTACACTGTAATTGGTTGATTGATTGATTGATTTATTTATTATTATTTTGTTTTTTTCTTCTATATTATGTATTCTCGGGTAGATGGAGCTCATCAGCCTAGGAAGGCAGTCCACTTAAGTGAGGGGAAACTCTGATTTCAAACCTCCGCTGCCTTACGGCCATACCCACTCATGGGAAAGGCTTCGGGAGTAAACCCTGAGGACAAATCCGGAGCTGGAGTCCCTAAGGCAGTCCGACGTTGCCTTCAACCTCGTTCTGGCAACTCCTGCGACGTCACTGGTGCCAAGCTGTATCGGCCCTTGCCCTTCCCTTGGACAACATCAGTGTCATGGAGAGGGGAGACTTGCTGCATGGGCAACTGCTGGTCTTCCATACAACCTTGCCCAGGCCAGACTATAAATTCAGTTAGTTCTCTGGATTTGATGAAGATAATTGCAAGACTGTTGTAAAATTCCAGGAAAATAATATATCCATTGCATGTAGGAATTACCACTGCCCAGACCGTGTGACTCCAGACCCACACACTGTCATCAATCCCGAGCACCTCTTACAATCACAGCTGCGTTAAAGCTGAAAGCATTGATCTGAGCATTGAACTTTACAAAACTACTCCTAGCCCAGCTCATCTGGTATTGGTTTAATATCATCACATGTACTGAGACACAGAGAAAAACTTAGTTTTGCAAGCCCTAGTCCTGCTCATTTCAAAGCATAGGCTCTGTACCAGCAAAAGGAATAGCGGAATGAAGAATCTTGCAAGGATCTCCTGACATACATCTGGAGGTCTGGTGTTTAATCAGGGAGGACTATCCCACAGATTCGTCCATCAACAGTCTGACACGTTGTATGCACAGAATCATACTTAGCATACAACACTCCAAGTTCCATTACAATTCTTGGCTGGATCCTGTACCACTGGCGGGGTTAACACTGCAGTATAATAGTGTGTGAACAGTATTGAACATGAGAGTGCTCACTATTCCCCACGCTGTCTCATGATATTTGGCAAAACTCATACAAAAGAACTCAATCATCAAGGACCCCAAGTTCTAAGCCATTATTACCATCATTTTCATGCCATTTATGTGCTGGGTGTGTATGCCATTGGCAATAAACTTTAACTTAAATTTGACCTTGAGGGTTAGAGATTGGTTAGAAGATCTGGAGAACAATCCCACTATGAGACTCCCTACTTAAATGGAAGACAGGGTCTTAGCTCAGCTCCAGTTTAGGCCTACCTTCAAACCCTAATAGTAAACATGACCATGCCAACCTGCATGGCATGATGAAATTCCTTAAATGGGGCTTTAGTTTTCCAGTTGAAACATTGGTGTCAACATGGCTGACAATGTTAAACCCATTGATTTTCTTGCTGCTTGAGATGGCATTTAGAATATTAACATTGTTTTGCTCCATGAGTTTGCCCTGTATTTATAAAACTGACATAACGAAACAGTCAACCAAAATTCAACTTCAATACTTTTTGAAAACCTCACAAGATATAACCATCTCACAAGATATAACCAAGATGTTTCTGGTTTAAGATGCATGTACCTAGTGAAACACAGCAGCGACTTACTGACATCAAACAAAACTTCTAACTATTTTATTAATCACACTTTTTCTGGAAAATGATCATGACAATCGATAGCCTGTAACTTTCCTTTCAGAGTTGACCTTTTAAACCACCTGTACAATCTGACATTTTTGTGGTAGGAACTGAAGTCTCAAAGGAAGAGGACAATTGTGATATGTATTGAGGTGGTGGGACCAGGGCCCGAGAGCAAGGAACGAGCCAATGTATGGCCATTGCTGCAGCAGACTTGCAGTCGACTTGAGGCAGCAGATCTGAGGCGAGGCAGAGTTGATGTGGCAGGGCCCAGAACTAAGAGTCAGGAACAAGCCAATGTTCAACCAATTTAAGCACCGTGACAGATTGGAAAGGCCAGATCCAGGCAGCATGGCCGTACCCAAGAGCATATTGAATGGCAGGAAACTTGGAAATAGTGGTTAGCGCAAGGCTATTACAGCACCAACAACCAAGGTTCAATTCCATGGCTGTATGTAAGGAGTATATACATTCTCCCTGTGACCCAATGGGTTTCATCCAGGCATTCTGGTTTCCTCCAATAATCCATAGTTGTACAGGTTGGTAGATGAATTGGCCACATGGGTGTAATTGGGAAACATAGGCTTGATGAGCCAGGGGAGTTTGTTTTATGATCCTGTATCTCTAAATAAAATAAATCTTGTTCAGCAGGAGTCCAGCTATATCGAGGCTTGTGGGGAAAATCATAATAAAATTTGTAAAAGGTATAGAAGGCTCAGCTGAAATACATAATGATAAAGTATTCGCAGAAGTGGAAGTGGGGGTATAGAATAGAGGCCTAGGTACACGAACCACTGAATTTCTGCAGCAGCTGTAATCTCTTGTGTCTCAGGTATAGAGAGGTGGTTGGTGCAAAAGGAATATAAGGAAACAAGCACAGAAAAGAGTTATTGGATTAGGTGTGAAAGATAAACAATAACGATTAGTTGAGACACCAAAAAACTGCAGATGTTGGAATCTAGAGCAACAAACAGTCTGCCAGAAGGAAGAGTTCCAACATCAGCCAATATTCCACTAAGGCTGCATCAACTGTTCATAGGCCTTCTTCAATCAGGGTTTGAGATGTGCCTTTTAGCCAATGAGCTTTCTGCTGTTCAGCCAGGTGTGACTATATTTTACATTGCAATTAGCATTCGGAGAGGTAGGAGCCTCAGTAGGCCAAGCAACATCTGCGGGAGAAGAGGAATTGTCAAAACCCTACATCAGGACCAATAATGACTGTTAGTCTGTTTCTCTGTTGCCAGATCCAAACGATTTCCAAATCTGAGCTCTCATTAACTTTTTGAATAAGGTGGCCATTTTAGTCCTGAAGCTCTAACGCTTTGAGGATTCTTTCCAATTCAATATACAAAATGAATCCTAACCAAGAAGAGGAAACTTTCCTCTCATCAGTTATGGGCCGATTTTGAAGTCGAAACCACTATTCTTATCCCAGGCAGAGCACAAAAGTAATGGGCCATTGACTTCCCTCAGAGCAACTAAGACAATTCAGATTAATCAGGGGAGAAAAACAGGACAATGCAATTTTTCCAGATAGGAGCCTGCAAGCCCTGTTGCCAGTAGTAGATAGCTGCTTTCTGATTGAAGAAAGGGCACAGGAGAACCTTGTAAACAAAGCACAACAGACCTTTGGACTTAAAAAGAGGTTCATTCAATCAAATAAATTATTCTGTTCTGTCAAGGATTCAGCTTCTTGTCCTCAACAATACAATACAATACTAACAGTGAAGGACAATTGTCAGATTCATAAATGTGCTTCAGATTTACAGAGCTTGTCATCACTTTCTCCAAAGTGTCCACAGAAGGAACAAGAGCATCCTTGGAACAAATATGAGGTGTAATAATTTATCAATCAAATGGAGGTTATGTAGAGGATCAAAATGTTTTACAACCAGAATGCATATTTTTTTCCCATTCTACTAAGAAATTGTCAGTTTTACTGATATAGAAGATTTCATGGAACAAAGAACATAGGACACTACAGCACAGTGAGGCTCTTCAGCTAACAATGTTATGCTAACCTTTTAACCTACTCAAAGATCTATCTAACTCTACCCTCCCACTTAGCACTTGATTTTTCTATCATCCATGTGCTTATCTACGAGTTTCTTAAATGTTCCTGAATAATCTGTCTCTAATACCACCCCTGGCAGCATATTCCACACACCTATCATTCTGTATAAGAAACTTACCTCTGACATCCCCCCTATACCTCCCTCCAATCAACTTAAAATTATGCTTCTTGGTATTAGCCATTCTGCCTTGGGAAAGTGTCTCTGACTCTCCACTCAATCTGTGTCTCTTATTATCTTGTATACCTCTATCAAGTCACCTCTTATCCTTCTTTGCTTCAAAGAGAAAAACCCTTAGCAATCCTTTGGTTTCTGCCATCTTTGGTAAAGTTAACTGGTATCATAGGCTTTGATCATTGGTAGCCATACTCAAAAGTCAAGCCAAAATGTTGGGATGCAAATCCCTCACTAATCCTTTATTGTTTATGCTCTATTTTTAGATTAGAGCATTATTCTGCAAAGTGATTTTGAAAACAATTGTCAGTTGTTAATAATTGCAAGCAAGAACTGTACAGTGACTGCTGGCAATTAGAAAACACTAGTGAAGTGGAAAGCAGCACCTGATATTTCAGGTAAATATAGTTTGAAAGGGCTCTTACCTCTCAGAATATTAATAGCAATATACAATACACTCGCACCTGACTGAACAGCTAAAAGCGTGTTAGCTAAAAGGCACATCTCAAACCTTGACCAAAGAAGACCTATGAACAGTAAATCCAAACTTGATGGAGTATTGCCTGACTTTGGAACTCTCCCTACTTATTAAACTAAGAGGGTGTAAGGGCCAGTGACTGAAACTTTGTGAAAGTGGCAAATCTTAATACTAGTTTGAAGCAGACACAACAGACTTGGGAAAGTTAGGACTGAAATCTCATTATTTTGGGATTTAGCAATGAAAAGGACATAAATAAACATGAAGAAAATTAAACCTGAGATTGTTCGAGAAGGCAGAACTAGAAAGGAACAGCAGATATCCTGGAAAATGCATGAATAACAAGTAAATTATATGAGAATTGGAAAACCAAAACTTCTCGTAAACAGAAGCCAGCTCAGGCTAGGAATTAGAAGGTCATTGGGTGAATTTGATGATGTGAATTAGGAGCAATACTAACTCAGCTGATCAGGCAGCATCTCAACCCAAAATATTGCCTGTCCATTTCCCTCTGTAGAAGTTCCTCTAGCAATTAATGTGTCGCTCCAGATTTCCAGCATCTGGAGTCTCTTTGGCCTCCAGTGCAAGTTTGACATTGGCTATAGAGTTTTGGTTGGCTTCAAATTTACAGAATGGTGATGTTCTGCCAGGAGTATGTTGAAGCCAACACACCCTGCAGTCACAATAGCTTAACAAAGGTAGATGAGGTGAAGCAACAGTAGGCAATATTATTGATGTCAGGAGACACTTATTGATGGTGTGGTCATCAAACCAAATTTGAAACAGGTTCAAGCATGCCATCCAGGTAGAAAACTGTTTGATTCAGTTTCGGATCCAATTTCAAGAGATAGAAAATGGTGTTATGGTATGAAGCCGAAGTCTGCAAAATGAATAAAATGGCATGCTCTCATGTAGGCCCATTTGGTTGGCCTTTCAACCATTGTCAGCTCCCTTTTTTTGGTCCATATATTGAGAGGCATAGTTCTATCATACTCAAAGTCCATTGTTGTTTGTCATCCATATTAATGATTTAGATGACAATGTAGCAAAATGGATCAGCAAATTTGCGAGTGATACAAAGATTGAGGGTGTAGTAGACAGCGAGGAAGGCTATCAAAGCTTGCAGCCTTAACTGGGCCAGCTGGAAAAATGGGCTGAGAAATGGGAGATAGAATTTAATGTAGACAATATTGCACTTTGAACTTTGGCAGGACAAACCAGGGTCGGGCTTACATAGAGAACGTGTTGTGTATGGTAGGACAAAGGGATCTAGGAATACAGACCCATAATTCCTTGAAAGTGGTGTCACGGGCAGATATGATCTTAAAGCGAGCTTTTGGCACTTTGGCCTCTATAAATCAGGGTACCGAGTACTGGAGTTGGAATGTTATGTTGAAGTTGATGGGTTGAACTTGGAGTATTGTGTGCAGTTCTGATCACCTTGCTACAGGAAAGGTATCAATAAACTTGAAAAAATCCATTGAAATTTACAAGGATTTCACTGGGATTTTAGGATCTGAGCTATAGGGAAAGATTGAATAAGTTAGTACCTTTTGCAAGTGTCTTCCACTGAGGTTGGGTACGACTAGAAGCAGAAGTCATAGGTTTAAGGTGAAAGGTGAGATATTTAAGAGGAACCCAAGGGGGAACGTTTTCACTCAGACAGTGGTGTGAGTATGGAATGAGTTGCCGGTGGTGGTCGATTTGGGTTCAATTGCACCATTTAAGGGAAGTTTGGATAGACACATGGATGGAGGAGTATAGAAGGATATGGTCCAGGTGTTGGTAGATAGGATGATACGGAATAGCATGAACTAGATGGGCCAAAGGGCCTGCTTCTGTGCAGCGGACCTCTATGACTCATAATTTCATTGGAAGTGCCATTGAACATGTGGTTTATACACTTACTTCTAATTGTGCTGGTGGAACAGCTATCTGGCAATGTAATGACTACATTTTGTGTGTAACTCCCGGTTCGGCTAGCGGCTTAATCTAGGGGAGGACAGCCCTTGGCCTGGCCAAACTTACGAAATCTTGTTTGTGTGGACGCTGCGTGATGTGTACCCTGTTAGAAATCAGTACCATGAAATTATAAACAGTACACAATATGCAATCAAATGATTGAGCTTTATAATTCTTAATTTGACTATATGGTTAGTAGAGAAACGTTAAAAAAATGGAAAAGGCCCATTCTCATGAAACAGTCTAACGAGCAGCACTGGAGCTCACAGCTCAGTCCACTGGTTTCCCATCGACCATCTCTGAGCGTAGCTGACCCTCGGTCCCTTGCTTCAAGTCCACTCTGTCCGGTGGTCTGCCAACTCTCTCCATTCCCGTCTCCTCTCCTCATCTCTCCCCAGCAAAAGACCGCGAAATCCCTTCTCCCAGACCGACAAGAAAGAACAGCATCCCTCTCATTGGATAGCCCCACATTCCAAAGGCCCGTTATCTCTAGTCATAACCCAAACATTACTGCTACAGTGAAACCATTACATTAGCAGTGAAACCTTACAGCGCGTTACATGAGCAAGTACTATTATTATATTGAATAGTTGCTGTCTTTGAGTTAATGAAATTCTAGACTCAATCAGTAAGTTTGCGTCTGTGCTTTTCACTGCCAGAATGATTAACTGGAAAGCACTGACACTATTTCAGACTTTATTCCCTAACTGGCATTAAGTTATAACTTTGAGATGTTAAGTTTTATCTTTTAATCATTGGGCCATTGCTTCAGTTAGCTGTGATAGTTGACTTGCAAATGAATATTGCATTTGATCTTACTTAAAACCTTCCCATGGATTGAGATAAGCCGTGTTTATACATACAGGGCACTGAATTTCTAGGACGCAAGTTTCTCTGTGCAATGCGTCACTACAAGTCATGGAAGTATGAGTCCAGTGGGAGCCTATTGTGCAGTTTTCAATGGGATTCCAGATTTTTCAAGGTTAGTTTGATGAATATTAAGCCTCCCTGAATTGTAAAATGTATTAAATTGCACTCAGAGGAATACTTTATTTCTATTTATTGTTCCACCTGAAGAAGCTGAAACAATCAATTATGCTTTTGCAGCTGTGATGAGATAAACATAGGCCTCAAAGGAGAGGCCTAAATAAGCATTTTGTCTTGCACTTAAGGTGAACACTTGTAGGCCGGGCCATCACTTCTGCCTCATCATCACTTCAGGAGCAAGTGCAGTGCTACCCTGTATCTACTTCAGCTTGTTAAGTGTATACTCAAAGGATTCATCTGATTTCTTGTTCACTTGAAAGCCCATTCCATTGCTGCATTCTTTCCTCATTTAAAATCGCCTCAGACTTTCTCTTACAATAAACTTAATTCTAAAAAAAAAATTCCTTACAGATATTGCGCGCTAACAGGCCCTTCTGGCCCAGTGAGCCCGTGCCACTGAAATACATCCATGCGATCAATTAACCTAGTAAGCTGCACATCCTTGGAATATGGGAAGAAACCAGAGTATCCAGTGGAAGCCCAGCAGTCATGGGGACAAAGTCCTTGCAGACAGCGGTGGAGTTGAACCCAGGTCACTGGGACTGCAATAGCATTACACTACATCTATCTAAAGCCTTCTGTCACTCTAGTCAGCCTTTATCTATCCACTTTTGTGTCATCCACAATCCAGTTAATCAGAGCTCCTAGAGTTGTTAATGTATCACTAACAGCAGGGTTCAAAGTTCAAAGTTTAAATTAGATTTATTTTAGAAGTGAGTATTCTGTATGTTACCAGATGCTATCTTGAGATTCATTTTCTTGCAGGTGTTTACAGGGAAAAAGAAATACCATATAATTTTAAAACTATACATAAACAAAGACCGACAACCGATTTACAAAAAAAGACGAACGGTGCAAATAAAAATAATATCGAGCACATAATTTGTAAAGTGACTTTGAAAGTGAGTGTGCTGGTCATTAAATCAGTTCAGAAAAGTGGTGAAGGAAATTATTCACGCTGGTTCAGGAGCTTTATGGTCACAGAGTTTCAACACTGATCTCTATGATACAATACTGGCCACAAATTTCTTTTCCCCATTACCTTCTGCCTCCTATCCCAAAGACAATCTTGGATCCAATTAATTAGCTCACCTTGGAACCCACGTGCCTTAATCTTCTGGACCATTCAAGCATATCAAATACCTTACTGAAGTCCATACACACAAGGTCTACCGACTTCTAAGTTACCTCCTCAAAAAAAAATGCAATCAATTTAGTTATACAGGATTTACCACACATGAAGCCATGGTGATTATCTTATCACAAACAAGAGAAAATCTGCAGATGCTGGAAATCCAAGCAACACACACAAAATGCTGGAGGAACTCAGCAGGTCAGGCAGCAATGGAAAAGAGAGCAGTTAATGTTTCAGGTCACCACCCTTCAGCAGGACTCCTAATGCTAATTAAGGAAGAACCTTGTACATTACTTGTACATGCTAATCCTTGAATAGCTCCAGCCTTTCCAAATATACATAAATTCTATCCTTTAGATGGTTTCCCAAACAGTAGTTACCTGACCTATCCCCTGTTACCATTCTTAAATAAGGAGACATTACCTATCCTCCAGTCTTTTGCACCTCATCTGTGGTTAATAATGATGCAGAGATGTTAAGACCTTCGTTATTTCCTATCTTGATTCATATAGCAACCTGGGATAGATCTTATCTGGCCTTAGGAATTCATCAAACCTGAAACATCCCATGACATCTAACACATGAATTTCGGACCTTTTCCAGCTTATCCGTGATCCCCTCCTGAACCTACTACCTTCCAGTTTCCTCTCTCAGTGAATACAGATAAGAAATGTTTGCTTAGGACCTCACCTGTAATGCCCAACTCCACAAATATATCACTGCTTTAGTCTCTAAGGGGACTCATTCATTTCCTGGTCACTCTCGTCTTCCTAATATTACAGCACTAATATAATATTTGGGAATTTTCATGATGCAAGGTCATGATCTATTACATCTACCTGTCCTTTTCCTCCACAGATGCTGCCCGACCTGTTGATTTCCTCCAGCAGTTTTCTTTTTGTTTGCTCAGAATCTTGCAGTCCTTTGTGTCCCCTTAACTTTACCAGCCACTTGTCCTCTTAATTTTGTCCATTAGTTCTCTCCTTGACCCACTATATTGCTTGAGAGACTCCCTGAATTCCAGTTGCCGAAACCTGGCATGTTCTTCCTGCTTTACGTGAACAGACCTTCAATATCCGAGTTTATTAAGGAACCTCACGAGACTAATGAATAAAATTGTGGCATTGTGTGGGACAAATAGCAGAATGAGCTGTGAGCAAGATTCGAGACAGAAAGCAGAGAGTGGGAGTAAAGTGTACCTATTAACAGTGGGAAAAGGCCAGTGTTGGTATTTCTGCAGCAGTTTAATGTGATAGTGTAAAACAGCAGAATTGACTTATTTATGAACAAAAAACTTTCTTCAGCCTGTCTATGGGGCTTGCAGAACTCACCCCTAAGCAGTGATGGAAAAGAATCAGGTTTAATATCACCACATATGCTGTGAAATATGTTGTTTTGAGACAGCAGTAGTCTGCAATACAGGAAAAAATTCCTATAAGTTACAATAAGAACCATGTAAATTAAACTAAGTAGTGCAAAAAGAGAGGAAAAATAGTGAGGTAGTGTTCATGGGTTGGTTCATTATCCATTCAGAAATCTGATGGCAGAGGGAAGGAAGCTGTTCCTGAAATGTTGAGTGTGAACAGCTGAATGCTGGGATCCAGCATGAAGAACAAAGTTAGTCTGACGCTGAGGAGGGTCTGCACAGGAGCAGAGGGACAAGATGACTTGGGCAGTAAGTAACAACACAAGATGGCACAGAGTCAGAGAGAAGAAATAATGACATTACTGGAACAGGCGAGGTAAATGAGACCAACCAAGCTTTGTATGAAGTATTTGAATTATTCTCTGACAATACCCTATAAGGAAACACTTTTATGCTCCATCCTATAAATAAGTACAGGTATTCCCCCCCCCCCCTTACAAAGGTAGAGCATTCCTATGAAATTTTTCTTAAGTTGAAATGGCATAAAGCGAAGGACCATTCATTTATATGGGAAAATTTTTCATAAAGGCAGAACTCCTCTTTGTAATGCGAAAACAGGTTACTAAAGTAGGTCTTTTGTAAAAGCGAAGTGGTGTAAAGCGAACATTCGTCAAGAGGGGGACACCTTGTATATTCAATACTCAGAGGTTCAGGTGCAGTCACTCCACTAAAGCAACCAAAACAGAACTAATTGCTTCATGCTCCTGCCAATATACAGATTTTGGGATGTTACATGGAAATCAAAATGTATAGCTTCCTTTATCAAGGTCAGTACAAATGGTAACCCAAGAGAGATCTGCAATAAGCATCAAAACCTGGTATGTAAACAAGTTCACAAACACAAAAACCTGAGCCAGATCCCAATGGATTTGTGCCACCAATGTTTCAGGAAGGACCTTCCCTTTAGTTCATAATATAAGCTACCAAGGCATCAATATCTTTAACGTAATGCAAGGCAACCAACTATAGAGCAGGATTTCCCAGCCTTTTTTTAATGCCGTGGACCTCTACGATTAACTGAGGGGTCCAAGGACCCCAGATTGGGAACCATGCTATAGAGAAATAAGTGAGGGAATAGTACCAATAAGAATGTTCTGAGAGCTGGTATAGACTCAGAGAGCCAAGTGGCATAAAAACATCGAAGCAATTATCTCATTTGTGCACACATACAAAACTCATTGGACATTTTCTGTCTGTAAGGGGTTTGTACGTTCTCCCTGTGACCACATGGATTTCCTCCGTGGGGTCTGGTTTCCTCCCACTTTCCAAACACATGGGGTGAGTTGTGGGCATGTTATGTTGGCTCTGGAAGTGTGGCAACATTTGCAGGCTACACTCAGCACAATTCTCAGACTGTGTTGTTTGTTCATGCAAAATGACACATTTCACTGCACCTTTTTATGTATGTGTGACGAACAAAACTTATCTTTAATCTTTAAACATGCAAATTCTTGAACTTCTCACTTAGCAATCTACCTCGTTGTGACCCTTGCAATTTATTTGTCCAACTGCACTACATTTTCTCTGTATCTGCAGCACTACACTCTGAATTCCATTCTCTTTTTACCAGCTCAATACATGGCATGATCTCTCTGAATGGCACACAAAACAAAAAGTCTTTGCTGTATCTTGGTACATGCAACAATAATAAACTAACACCAATACCAAAAGTGATTCTGCCAAAATTTGGTTTTCAGATCTCTACCCTCCTCAACCTCATTTCCACTCACCCTTTTTTTTTCTGAGGAGCATCATAAAATTAGGTTAAATGAATCAGAAATCCTTGCCTCGTGTTCTTGAATTGAGCTGTTCCTAAATATACAACACCTAAGGAAATATCTCAAGAGATTTTATGGCACAGATTAAGTGTATTAGAGATATTGTGGATCTTGACATTCTGTTGAATGCCTAACCACACTAGCAATGACTTTGTGTTGTAATTGTGTTTTAGAATGTCCCAAAATGCTTCACAGTCAATCGTGTCATTTTGAAGCAGGGTCAATGTTGTAGTGTTGGTAATTTGGCAGCCAACTGATAATAGACAAGAGACTGCTGCTGTTGGAATCCAGAGTAATGAATAATCCATTGGAGGAACTCAGCGTATCAAACAGCATTTGAGGGAGGAAAGTAATTGTTGATGTCTCACATGGAATGCAGTGCAACATGCACCCATCTTACGAAAATGAAAAAAAATGGCAAAACCATTTTTATAGAAATACTGATTGAAATATTAGTCAGGAAGCTTAGGTAAGGCACACTATCTTTTTCAGAATGGACACAACCTCAGAATAGAGGGACATCTATTTAGACTAGAGATGAGGAGTTATTTCTTTAGCCAGAGAATGGTGAATCTGTGGAATTTTTTGCCGCAGGTGGCTGTGGTTGATAGCTTCTTCATTAGTCAGGGCATGAAGGGATATGGGGAGAAGGCAGGAGATTGGAGCTGTGTGGGAAATGGATCAGCCATGATTAAGTGGTGGAGCAGACTCAATGAGCCAAATGGCCTAATTCTTCTCTATATCTTATGCTCTCTTATGGTATGGGATAATGTACACTTAATTGAGAGTAAAGATGAGCAATGGTTTAAAACCTTGCCTGAGAGACTGTATCTCTAATTGTACAGCATCCTTTGGTAAATTCACAACACAATGACAAAACAACATGCTGGTAAAATGTACTAATGTGGTACTTATCAACTCTGAAGATTTGTACATGATCAGAAACAATTCTGTGTGTAAGGGAAACCAGTTGGGCTCTTGGGCCGAAACATTGATTGTTTATTCCTCTCCATAGATGCAGACTGACTTGCTAAGTTCCCCCAGCATTTTGTGTGTGTTGCTGTGCTTATTTTTGCTTCTTACAGTTTTACTAATAATTTGTAAGGAGCTTACACAAGAATGCACAGTGCAAAATGAGAGGGTTTGGAGAGTAAACACGAGGAAATCTGCAGATGCTGGAAATTCAAACAACACACACAAAAGGCAGGTGGAACTCAGCAGGCCAGGCAGCATCTATAAGGAGAAGCACTGTCAACGTTTCGGGCCAAAACGTTGACAGTGCTTCTCCTTATAAATGCTGCCTGGCCTGCTGCGTTCCACCAGCATTTAGTGTGTGGGGTTTGGAGAGTGACTGCTTCACTTCTCCAATGATTTTTATTCAATCCTGACCTCGTCTGCTGTCTGCATGGAATTTGTATTTTCTCCCTGTGACTGCTTGGATTTCCTCCAGGAATTATGGTGCCCTGTCAGTTCCCAAAGATGTGCAAGTTAATATGTGAATAGGTAAGGTTAAGAATCTGGGGGTAGATGATGGGAACATGAGGAGAGTAGAATGGGATTAGTGTCGGAACAGTGTAAATGGATTTGGGTCCTGGAGTTTCAGCCATCCAAAGGATCTTCGGAAGTCAAGAATGAGGCATAAAAATTGCTGCTTTTGGACACTTTATTAAGTGTTACGAGAATGAAGAATGGTCAAAGAAAGACAAACCAAGAGAACAAAAACACAAACAATAAAGAAAAGTTGTAGTCATCTCATACTCAGACCAGAGATAAACATTATTCTACTGATAAGAACTAGTCTATAAAATAGCCAAACTCAAGTGGCATGGCGTCTACTGTGGAAAAACTAAGACAGTTTTTTCTTGGTTCTTGAAAGATATTGGAGCTGCACACATCCAGGCCAGTGGAGACCATTCAATCACATTCATGACGTGTGCATTGTAAATGGTAGGAAGGCCTTGGGGGCATTTAAAAGCTGAGTAATTCTCAGCAGCATACCCAGCCTCTGATCCGGTGTTGAGGCTGTGATATTAGTGCGGCTAAACCTGTTTCTGATCAGTGGTGATCCCCAGGATATAATGGAGTCAAGGACTGTTTCACCAGCAAACAACCCCACCTCCAGTTATTTGATGGAAGGAGGCTGATGAAGAACTGAAGATGCTTGGACCTAGGACATTGCCCTGCAGTGGATATACTAGGGCTCGGATGATCAGCATCCATTGCATGAGCAGACAGAAGGCTAAGAGCTTGCTCTCCGCAGAACGCAAGGTGCAAGCAAGAAGACAGGTGCATTTCTCCCACTCAGTACTGAGTGATGATTGGTTGGCTTGAGTTCCCCACAGTGGCTGAAACACACAGTGCTTCACTCAAGGATTGAACTTGTGATTCACTGACGTCATATCTGTTTCCATGGAGAGACAAATACTGACAAGCATTTTGCAATTCCTTCTTTTCTTTTTCAACTTCCTGAATATCTTAACATATTCAATCATGCTTCAGCAATAAGATGCGTAGCTTTGAGTAAGAAACCATTTTATATTGTGAATTTATCCACTAGAGGGCACTGATAATGATCCCCCCCACCCCACCTCAATATAGAGTTTTGAGGCGATCCTAAGCTCACAGCACAGGGTATCACTTGGCTTCCCCATAATTCAGATGAGGACCTATATAAAATAATATGTGCATAAAATAGACTCAAAACATCCAAAGATATCAGTAGGCATGTATAACTAGCACTATTGCAGATACTGGTTCCATTTACCTGGCATTTCCTCTTGCTAGTTGGAAACGTCACAGCTCAATGTGACCTAGAACATCAACAGCAGATGGTAACACCTCATTCTGAGATGTGTTCTACTGCACAAAATCAGCTTCATTACAAGACAAGGAAGCATCTGTTTTCAGCGATATCAATCTCCAGTTGCTTTACTGGTTAGAAACGTACGTTGAGTATTGTGCCCTGTCTTCACCAAATGTTAACGTGCTTTGACACAGTCGTGGATCGGAAGATCTCTGTCTGCAGTTTTGTGCAGCGTAGAGACAGAAAACACGCAAGTTTTGCTTCAGTTTCACCTCACCTCTGATCATTCTTCTCAGTCCCCATCTATAGTCTGATGTGATTTCTCTGTAACATTTCAGGAGTATTTCATTTTCACATTCTCTTTTTTTTTAATGAATGTACTTGCATACCTGTTAGAGTGTAGGGTCATGTCTTATGTAGACAGTGAGTAAAACTGAAAACAACAGAAGAGACTCGGTCACAATGAAGCTGAAGGGATGATGTGGAGCTGGACCATGCTGACATTAGTTTGGTGTCTGTGTAAGAATGTAGTTGTATTAGTTTTCCACTGGAGACAATTTCACACAATTGTTTAACCACCCATTTGTAAGGATAATAGCCTGTTTGGGGATCCATCTCAGGCCCCTGGTTTGTAAGTACAGCCCTCTACCTCAGTCCCACTGAGGACTGAGAGTCAACCCAGCTGCAGAAACCACAAGGCAGACAGGAGTAGGTGTGCAGATTCTAAAACAAGCTTTACTTCCTTTTAGCCGAGGTGGACAAAAAAAAAACAGGTATGGGCAAAAACAGGTGACCAGTCCAACTCAAAAATGTAGTAACCCAAGCACAAATTCAGTAATTCAAGATCTTGATGCACAAATAAGGCCCGGATATGGTAGTCAGTAACCAGACATTTAAATAAACACACAGAAAAGACTATATAAAAATATCAGAGACTCTTGCTACTTACAAGATCACACTTTAAGACTAAGCAAATTAAGGCACAGGATGCAGGGTTTAAATACACAGTTGTTAACTGGGAACGTGTACAGTCAATGACTAATAACAAGGGAGTCCAATCAGTTCTGAAAAAAACTCTTGGGGAAACTATCTCTGCCCTGCTGGCCAATCTCGGCATAGACCAGAGTCCTAACTCCAATACCCCTGACATGGGCAATTTTGAGATGCTCTGTACCTGAGACAGCCTTGTGCAAGTCTAAACTCTGATCATTGTGGACAACAAATTTCATGACAGCGATATTAAACCCGAGTCTGACTCTGACTTGGTGGCTAAGGTTGATTATAGGAAACAGCAAGAATTTGGATTGCGTCAAACAAGAGCGTATATGGAAAGTGATTCAACCTATACCTATATAATTAGTTATAAAATCAAAGCAAAATCAGAAAAGTTTACTAAGAATTGTATAGAAAGGTGTGTCATGAAATAGTTGATAGCAACGATAAATGCAGAAGAAGCCCCCAAGTCTCTGACTTGGAGAAGAACTTGCCATATCAGAACTTGGTTGGGTTCATCTAAAGAGCTTATTATCTGAATAGACATAATGAGATTGGGAGGTTGTGAAGAGGCTAAGACAGTTGTAAAACTTTAGTATTCATTGTATTTGTTTTGTACAACAGAGAGAATATTTGGGTTGTTTGAGCTAATTGTGATTAATAAAGAAACACATTTAATAGGCAAAATAGTGCCATAGTGGTGTATTAGCATGACACTATTAAAGCGCGGTGTTTTGGAATTCTGAATTCAATTCTGGCTCCATCTGAAAGGAGTGTCTGTATGTCCTCCTCTGGAACACTTGTGCTTTTCCCTGGTGATCCATTGTCCTCCCACAAAGATGTGGGATGTACTGAGTATCTTAATTGGTCACTGCAAGTTGTCCCATGATTAGGTTCAAACTGAAAGCTCAAAGTATATTTATTATTAAAATATGCAATACAACCTAGAGATTCATCTCCATACAGGCAGCCACAAAACAAAGAAACCCTGTGGAACCCATTAAAAGAAAGAAGAATGTCAAACACCCAATGTGCATAAAAAAAACAAATCTTGCAAACAATATAAGTAAGCAAATACCATTTAGAACTGAAATCCACAAAAGTGAGCCCACAGCCACAAAACCGGGTATCACTGCAGCTAATTCAGGAGCCTATTAGTTGCAGTCCGCAGTTCAATTCAGTACAGAGACAAGTAACTCTCCTGGAGGAGCTAGATGAACTGGTCAATTTCTCTGCTCCAGCCCTGACACCCTGACCTTATCAATCTGGCCAGACACTTAGATCATCCAAACCTCGTGTCGTTCCTCACTCTCAGACCTAGGCCCTGCTGCTTAGCTATGCTCCCGGTCCCGGGTCCTGCCACCTCAATTCGGCCCATACCTGACCATTTTAATTAGGTCTTTCCTCATTCTTAGGCCTGGAGGTGAGTTGAAATGGCTCTCTGTTTTGCCTCAGTTCTGACACATTGAAGCGTCTCCAAGTCCACTCGAGCAATGGCCAAACATTGTCTCATTCCCCAGACTTGGGCCTTGATTTGGTTATTACACTACATTACACTACAGCGCATCTTCAACATGAGCCTGGAGCAGAGAAGAGTACCCAGACAGTGGAAAACATCCTGTATTGTCCCGGTACCGAAGAAACCACAACCAAAAGAGTTGAATGACTTCAGACCTGTTGCCTTGACGTCGCACGTGATGAAGACCATGGAGCGGCTGATAATACAGAATCTGAGGCCACAAACCAGGCACGCCCAGGATCCTCTTCAGTTTGCGTATAAGGAGAAGGTGGGAGTGGAGGATGCTATCACGTATTTGCTGCACAAATCACTCTCTCACCTAGATGGGGTCAGTTGTGCTGTGAGGATTACATTCCTTGACTTCTCTAGTGCCTTTAACACCATCCAACCCAAGATCTTAAGGCACAAACTAACGGAGATGGGAGTAGACTCTCACATGGTGGATTGGATAGTGGACTACTTGACAGATAGACCTCAGTATGTGCGGTTGGGAGACTGTAGGTCTGACACGGTGGTCAGCAGCACAGGAGCGCCGCAGGGAACCGTACTCTCTCCGGTCCTGTTCACCCTGTACACATCAGACTTCCAATATAACTCGGAGTCCTGCCATGTGCAGAAGTTCGCTGATGACACGGCCATAGTGGGGTGTGTCAGGAATGGACAGGAGGAGGAGTATAGGAAACTGATACAGGACTTTGTGATATGGTGCAACTCAAACTACCTGCGTCTCAATATCACCAAGACCAAGGAAATGGTGGTGGACTTTAGGAGATCTAGGCCTCATATGGAGCCAGTGATCATTAATGGAGAATGTGTGGAGCAGGTTAAGACCTACAAGTATCTGGGAGTACAGTTAGACGAGAAGCTAGACTGGACTGCCAACACAGATGCCTTGTGCAGGAAGGCACAGAGTCGACTGTACTTCCTAAGAAGGTTGGCGTCATTCAATGTCTGTAGTGAGATGCTGAAGATGTTCTATAGGTCAGTTGTGGAGAGCGCCCTCTTCTTTGTGGTGGCGTGTTGGGGAGGAAGCATTAAGAAGAGGGACGCCTCACGTCTTAATAAGCTGGTAAGGAAGGCGGGCTCTGTCGTGGGCAAAGTACTGGAGAGTTTAACATCGGTAGCTGAGCGAAGGGCGCTGAGTAGGCTACGGTCAATTATGGAAAACTCTGAACATCCTCTACATAGCACCATCCAGAGACAGAGAAGCAGTTTCAGCGACAGGTTACTATCGATGCAATGCTCCTCAGACAGGATGAAGAGGTCAATACTCCCCAATGCCATTAGGCTTTACAATTCTACCGCCAGGACTTAAGAACTTTTTAAAAGCTATTATTAATGCTTTTTGAGATAGTGATTTAGATGCATATCATATTTTTTTACTGAGTTAAGTATTGTATGTAATTAGTTTTGCTACAAGTGTATGGGACATTGGAAAAAAGTTGAATTTCCCCATGGGGATGAATAAAGTATCTATCTATCTATCTATCTATTTGGGGTTACAGGGGTTCCCGCAATAGCGTGGCTGTATCACTAACTAAATAGAATAGAATAGAAGAGGATCATTGGGGTGGTTTGTCATATGCTGCAGTTGATTGGTTTTAATTGGCATCACTTGTTATGCTAGTAAGCCTTTGGGTTGTGACTCAAGCACTGTTCATGTTCTCCAGCGATCAAACCTAGTATTGGTATCTCTGCAACTTGCAGTCACCTCTATGTATCTGCACTCTGAACGTCTTTCCCAGTCTCAAACGTGGGAAAATGGAGTCAATGATAATGTGCATCCCTGCACTCTAGTGAAGCTCTCCAGTATCCCTTTGGATTCAGCAAATATAGTCCATAAAATGAAAATAGAACATTGAACACTATAGCACAGGACAGGTCCTGAAGCCCACAACATTTTGCTGACCTTTTAACCTACTCTAAGATTAATTTAACCCTTCCCTCCTACATAGCCCTCCATTTTTCTAGTAATCATGTGCTTACCTAAGATTTTCTTAAATGCCCCAAATGTATCTGCCTCTACTACCACCCCAGTTAGGACATCCATACATTCTCTGTAAAGAACCTACCCCTGTCATCCCTTATAATTTCTTCCAATCACCTTAAAATTATGCCTCCTGGTATTAGCCATTTCCACCTTGAGTAAAAGTCTCTGGCTATTCACTTGTACATCTTATCATCTTGTACACTTCTATCACGTCACCTCTTATCCACTTTCGCTTCAAAGCTCACTCAGCCAATCCTCATAAAACATACTCTCTAATTCAGGCAGAATCCTGGTAAATCTCCTCTCTAAGGATTCTACAGCTTTCCTATAATGGGGTGACCAGAACTGAACACAATATTCCGAGTGTGGTTTAACCAGGGTTTTATAGAGTTGCAACTTTACCTTGCAGCTTTTGAACTCAATCCTCTTGACTATATATGCCTTCTTAGCCACTCTATCAACTTCCCAAAGTGAATCACTTCACATTTCTCTGAGTTGAACTCCATCTGCTACCCATGGCTGAACAAGCCCCAGTGGGTTTTCACCATTCTGTGGATGATACTTAAACACAGTGTTGATTTATACCCAACCTCAATTCTCCTGCTGCACTACACAACAACCCCTTTACCATAAAGCTGTACGTCACAGATATCAAATGCTTCACTGGATACATAATGAACCAGAGCCTGCAAACTCAGTACCTGGAATGCAGTTTCTTCTTTTGTCATCCATTTCCTCATGTAGAGGTCCTAACACAGTATAAGTTGGCAGGAAAAATCCCCTATTATTTGAGGTACCTTAAGTTGGTCTTCAGCTCTGCCACGTAGATTAGACTGGGTATGTCCACTACTGCTTTAGTTTTGTATTCAACTAGCCCCTTTGGTGTCTGTATTTTGACCAAGATACAGATGAATTAGCTTTATTTGTCACATGTACAGCACTGTGCAAAAGTCTTAGGCACATATAGACAGTGAGGGTGCCTAAGACTTTTTCACAGTACTGTATTTGCCAACATGGAGCAGAGAGCGAGTTTGTAAATCTGGTGGGAGTAAAGGAGATTTTGAATAGCAAGGGTGGGGTGCTGCAACAGGGGGTGGGACAGATGGCAATGGTGTGCCAGGGTCGAGGGGTGGGTCAGATGCAGGAACGCCTGGCCCTGAGACACCAGGTAAGTTCATTTGATTTCAAATAGGATTGTTGATCATTATAGAATGTCTTTCTAGTTCCTTCCACTCTCTCCCCTTTCCCTTTCCCTTCCCCTTTTCCCATCCATAACTCCCCTGTCTATGCTCCCTTTCCACTCTGTCTACAATAGAGACCCATATCTGAATCATCACTCACGTCATGAAATTTGCTTTTTTGCAACAGCAGTAGTACAGTGCAATATATAAAATCACTTACAGTACTGTGCAAAAGTCTGAGTCACCCTAGCTATACAGTGCCTATACCCCCTTGGACTTTTCATGTTTCATTGTTTTACAACATTGAATCACACTGGGTTTAATTGGCAAACACGAGGAAATCTGCAGATGCTGGAAATTCAAGGAACACACACAAAATGCTGGTGGAATGCAGCAGGTCAGGCAGCATCTATAGGGAGAAGCGCTGTCGACGTTTCGGGTCGAAACCCTTCGTCAGGACTAACTGGAAGGAAAGATAGTAAGAGATTTGAAAGTAGGAGGGGGAGTGGAAAATGTGAAATGATAGGAGAAGACCAGAGGGGGTGGGGTGAAGCTGAGAGCCGGAAAGGTGATTGGCAAAAGGGATACAGAGCTAGAGAAGGGAAAGGATCATGGGACGGGAGGCCTAGGGAGAAAGAAAGGGGGAGGGGAGCACCAGAGGGAGATGGAGAACAGGCAGAGTGATGGGCAGAAAGAGAGAGATAAAAAGGAGGAGGGGGACAAAAGCTAAATATATCAGAGATGGGGTAAGAAGTGGAGGAGGGGCATTAACGGAAGTTAGAGAAGTCAATGTTCATGCCATCATGTTGGAGGCTACCCAGCTGGTATATAAGGTGTTGTTCCTCCAACCTGAGTGTGGCTTCATCTTGACAGTAGAGGAGGCCATGGATAGACATATCAGAATGGGAATGGGACATGGAATTAAAATGTGTGGCCACTGGGAGATCAGCGCTTCTCCCTATAGATGCTACCTGACCTGCTGCGTTCCACCAACACTTTGTGTGTATTGCCTGGGTTTAATTGGGCTTTTTTGACACTGATCAGCAGAAAAGACTTTTGTATCAAAGTGAAAACTGATCTCTACCAAGTGATCTAAATTAATTACAAATATAAAACAAAAAATAATTGATTGCATAAGTATTCACCCCCACCCCTTTAATATGACACACCAAATCATCACTAGTTTTAGTATTCACATAATTAGTTAAATGGAGATCACCATGTGCTGTCAAGGTGTTTCAATTGATTGCAATTAAAATACACTTGTATCTGGAAGGTGCAGCAGTTGGTGAGTCACTATCCTGGGGAAAATGATACCATGAAGACAAAAGAACACTCCAAGCAACTCTGTGAAGAGGTTGTTGAAAAGCACAAGTCAGGAGATGGCTACAAGAACATTTCCAAGTCACTGAATATCCCTTGAGATTCAGTTGAGTCAATCATCAAGAAATGGAAAGAATATGGCACAGCTGTAATTCTGCCTGGAGCAGGCATCCTTAAAAACTGAGTGACCGTGCAAGAAGGGGACTAGTGATGGATGCCACCAAGAGAGCTATGCCAACTCAGGAGGAATTCCAAGCTTCAGAAGCTGAGATGGGAGAGACTGCGCGTACAGCATTTGTTGCCTGGGTGTCCCACTAGTCGCAGCTTTATGGGAGAGTGGCAAAGAGAAAGCTACCGTTGGCGAGAAAATCTCTCATGAAATCTTGGCAAGAGTTTGCCAGAAGTCATGTAGGAGACTCTGATGTCAACTGGAAGAAGGTTTGTTGGTCTGATGAAACCAAAATTGAGCTTTATGGCTATCAGACTAAATGCTATGTTTGGCTTATGTACATCATCAGAAATAAGTCATCCCTACCGTAAAGCATGGTGGTGGCTGCATCATGCTGTGAGGATGATTCACTGCAGCACGCCCTGGAAGGCTTGTGAAGGTAGAGGGTAAAATGAATACAGCAAAATACAGGGAAATCCTGGAGGAAAACCTGATGAAATCTGCAAGAGAACTGTTACTCAGGAGATTTGTTTTCCAGCAAGACAATGACCCCAAGCATAAAGCCAAACTGCACAGGAATGACTTAAAAACAAAAAAGTTAATGTCTGGAGTGGCCAAGATTCCAGACCTCAATCCAATTGAGAATTTGTGTCTGGACTTGAAAAGGGCTATTCACTCACGATCCCCTCGTGTGATCTGAGAGAGCTCGAGCAGTTTTGTAAAGAAGAATGGGGAAAATTTGCAGTGTCCAGATGTGCAAAGCTGATAGAGGCCTATTGGTACAGACTCAAGGCTGTAATTGCTGCCAAAGGTGCATCTATTAAATACGGACTTAAAAGGGGTGAATAATTATGCAATCTATTATTTTGTGTTTAATAATTATATCAAATTTAGGCCAATTTGTTTTCACCTTGACACAAAAGAGTTTTTTTTCAGTGTTTAAAAAAAAGCCAATTTATATCCATTGTGATTCAATGGTGTAAAACACTAAAACCTGAAACTTCCAAGGGGGGGGGGGGGGTGAATACTTTTTTTAAGCAATGTATGTATGTGCCTAAGTCTTTCAAACAGTAGTATACATCGAAACATACAGTGAAATGTGTTGTTTGCGTCGACGAACAACAGAGTCCAAGGGTGTTTGGGGGGGTGGGGGGGGGGGGCGGAAGCCTGTAGGTGGCGCAAACATCACATGCCCACTACTTACTAAACCTAACCCATATATTATTGGGATATGGGAGGAAACCAGAACACCCAGAGGAAGCATACACTGTCATGGGAAGAACAACTTGTACAAACTTATAGGTGGTGGAATTGAACCTGGGTTGCTGGTACTGTAAAGCATTATAATAACTGCTACAATACAGTCACCTCAAGCAGCAAAGACACACCTCAACTATACATCATCTTACAACATCTTCTAAACTCCTTTTGTGTTCCTACTCTGTCCTTTAATGCACTGTGATATCATGAGGTAGCCTTAGCAGCTAGATCAAACTATTTCATTGCCCTGCGAAAAATGTCCAGAATTATTGTTACCCTCAAATGCAGTATGTAGCTTTGGAATTGCCCACAGTCAATATGTATTGTTCTATACATCTTTGAGTCTTTGTCTAAATTAATCAGCTGCAAGCATAACATATAGAAAATGGCAGAGGAACTCAGCAGATCAGGTGGCATCTATGGAGAGCAATAAAAAATCATCGTCTTAGGCCAAGACTCTTCAGGACTGTAAAGGAAGGGGGAAGAAGCCAGAATAAGAAGGTAGGGGAGGGGAAGGAGTACAACTTGGAAGGTGAGAGGTGACTGGGGAAGGTAGGAGGATGAAGTGAAGAGCATGGAGGTGATAGGTGGAAAAGGTAAAGGGTTGAAGAAGATGAAATCTGATAAGAGAGGAGAGTGGACCATGTTTGGAAGAGAAAGCCACCAGGAGGGCGTGATAGGGAAGCCAGAGTGTGAAATAGAGAGGGGGAGGGGGAAGAAAGTGGGTAAGCACATGACCTGTCTAGAGTTCTGAAGATCTGTCTTCTCAGAGATGAACAACCCAATCATAAATCAAAGGTAATGTATATCTGCTACTTTTGATTATCCGTTAATTGTTATCTTACAATTTCCAAAGAGCCAAATGAATCCATCTGTCTTCACTGTGGGAGTAATTCATCAATTCAATCTGAAACTCAGCCAACTAAGTAATGACAGTTTTCTGCAGCCTCTTCAGTTCTGTCACAACCTTCTCCTTCCTGCTTAAGGTATGGCTTATGATTTATCACAGTTATTGGTTGTTTTCCATATTACAAGACAGCATACAGTAACCTTCACCAGGAATAGGTACTAGGACCATTGTTTTTCCTAATACTGATTAATGGATCAAGATTTCAGTTGGAGAAATTTTGCAGATGATGTGCTGGAAGTCTGAAATAATATCAGCTTGTCTGCAATTCAGTGACCTCAAGCGTACATCTTTGGAATGTGGAAGGAAACCAGGGCACCCAGAGGAAACCCATGTGGTCACGGAGAAAAGGTGCAAACCATGCCTTTGTGTTAAACCTTGACTACAACTCTCCTGCAATATGCCTTGATACATTTGTGCGACAATAAAGGCAGTGTAAATGCAAGCAGTTGTTGTCTGAGCAATTTTATTAATAAGTAGTTCCTACAGTACACGTCCACTGAGAGAGCAAATATACAATGATTATAGGGGCTACTTATTCTAAATGTCACACGTGTTTCTTCGACTGGAGTATATAGAGAACTAGAGCAGGAGGTTAGACCTTTCCATAAATCTTTCGGAATCCTAATGTCATCACCACTCTAAGCCGAGACTATCTTCTGACAGCCGAGCAAACCTTGCTGCATAATGTCAAAAGCAAGTGGCCATTTGCAGAGTCATGCACACACACGACAGTACTAATGACGACTCTGTCAGGAAGTCTCCTTTCAGCTGACAGCTCAGAATAATGAAGGCCTACATGCTCATACACAGCTTCTTGGGGGCAACATTGCTCAATTTAATCCAGATATCTGTTCCAGGCTTGGCAGACTTGTCACAAAGAGTTCAGTTGACATCTATGCACATTCCTTCAACAAAGTTCTTGATCTGCTATCTTACATTCTTTCTCTGACAGATAGCAAGGAGTACAATCTGTAACAAACATACTGTCCCAGATAAATGGCCCGGAGAGCTATGCTGGGTGGAGTCAAGGCTTTGTGCATTGGCTCTTGGTAGGGTCAACCATGCCAAACAGGTCAAAGGTTAGAAGCCAGACTAACAGTGATCCACCAGTCTCTCAGATTTGGGGGTTCAGCTCAGGGCTAACACTGACTGGTCAAAAAACAATTGTTACTGAAACAGCAATGAAGAAAACAGACAGAGATGGAGGACCTTCATTGCTGCCTCAATTGCCAGCAGCGTAGTGGGCAGTAAGCAAATAACATAGATTGGAAACTTCTTCATTTCACAGATCCAAATAGGTTTAAAGGGACTAAAAGTAGTCTAAGTACATGGATGAGAGAGTTTTAGAGGGCCCTGGGCCAAATGTGGGCAGATGAGACATGCTTTTTAGACAGCACAATTTGGATGAGTTGGACTGACGGGCCTGTTTTTATGCTGTATGACCGTATGAGGTGCTGAAGGGGCAACACTTAGTTGGAAATGAGAAATATTAACTGTGCAGTGAAAAATTCCTTCATGGATGTCTAGCCCATGTAATAGACTTAATCTGAAGCCTTAATGGAGGAAGAAATAAATGTTTGATGGTCAAAAGAAAATGGGATTTCTTTTTCATTTGGCCTCACTTGATCTACAAACATTTGAGGTGATTCCCACTGAAGCCTTGCTTGCATTTACCAGTGGACCAGAAGATCAAGAGTTTCCCAATTCCCATCCCATCTCTATAAACAGATTCATTCACAGAGTTTAGCATTGAATTAGCACAGGGGATCCACTAGTAAAGAGGCAAACTGTAACCAGCATTTCAGCTTAGGTCACAAAGTTATAGTGCAGTAGAGCACTACAGCAGAGAAAAAGGCTCTTCTAGTTTGTGCCAAACTGATTTTCTGCCCAGCTCCATTGACCAAAACCTGATCTGTTGCCCTCCATACCACTCCCATCCATGTACTTATCCAAACTTCTTTTAAATGTTGCAACCGAGCCTGCATCCACCACTTTCTGGCAGCTCGTTCCACACTTTCACCACCCTCTGAGTGAAGTCCCCATCATGTTCCCCTTAAAATTGCACTTTTCCACCTTAACCTATGACCTCTAGTTCTAGTCTCATCCAACCCCGGTTGTAAAACCCTGCTTGCATTTTTTCTACCTTGATCATGATCGATCACAGATGTTGCGTCCTAACTGTTCAAAGGTTCATTTTATTATCAAAGTGTGTACGCAGAATACAACTCCGAGGTTTGTCTTCTCCAGATAGCCATAAAATACAGAAAACAACATAGTAGTTGAAAGAAATGACATCAACCTCCCCCAATATGAAAAGAAAAACAAACAAAAAATTACAAACGAACCCCCCCAACCCCTCCCTCATACAAAAACTAACAGCAACAAGAACATCAAATTCAAAAACCTCCTTCCCACTGATGGACAACAAGAAAGAGTGGACAAGAACACAAAAAAACATAGAACTGTAAGAGGCCAATACGAACTACCCTATGAGCTCTCTAAGCAAGGCAGTATGATATGGCGAGTAAACCTTTGCTCATGCAACAGGCTCTCCGCTTCATGCAGATGATGAATCCAAAGGAACAGCAGAGACCGATACAGTTTGACACCAACGGCGTCACAGGGGTTGCCGGTCAGCGTTGAACTCAACATAAAACTACCTTAGGGACTACAGCTCCAGATCTTTCCTCAGGTTTTACTCCTGAAGCTTTCCTCGTGAGTGGGTGTAGCAGCAAGTCAGCAGAGATTGAAATCGGAGCTTTCCTTCTGTTAACTGAGCTCCCAACCATGGCTGAGGAGCCCCATCTACCCAAGGCAACTGGTTTTATGGTACCAGTAACCCACCTTTGCTCCTTCTCCTGTAAGTAGAAACAGTTCCACCAGGCTTAGTAGCTAAGTCACACATGAAGGCCTGGAGCTGCACTTGGGTGTCAGAGAATTTGAGATGTGCACCACTGGGAGCTTTTAATTGGTAGTGAGAGCTTAACCCCACTACCTTCCCCCACCCAACCCCAGCTATGGACAACCTTTTGGTTTATACTATTTAAAGAGCTTTTGGACTCATGAATAAAACATTGTCAAAAGTTCTCTTACAAATCAGCATTGGATTTGGTTTAATATTGTCACATGATTGAAGTACACTGAGAAGCTTGTCTTATATGCACAATATCTTGGTTCCTTGAGGTTGTTATATCCGGGAGAGGGGGGGGGGTGTGTAATGAGGACAAGCTCCCACTACCTATTAAATGCTCCCAATGGTGCACCTCAAATAGCCTCTGACAACAAAGTCCACCTCCTAGTTTTCACATGTGGCTTAAGTAATAAGACCAGTGGAATCGTTTCTACTGGCAGGAGAAGGGACAAAGGCAGATTACTGGCACCTTAATACCAGTTACTTCAGGCAGGTGGGGCTCATCAGCTGTGATTGACAGCTCTCCTTACAGCAGGAACCTTCTGATCTGAAACCTCTGCTGTCTTTTGGCTATACCTAATAACGGGGAAGGCTTCAGGAGTAAACCCTGAGGAAAATATCCAGAGCTGGAGTCCCTAAAGCAGTCCTACATTGAATTTAATGTTGACTGGCAACTCCTACAAGACTGCTGGTGCCAAACTGTATCGGTCTCTGCCATTCCTTTGGGCTCATCAGTTGTCTGGAGAGGGAGAGCTTACTAAATGGGAAATAATTTGCTCTTCCATATTGTACTGTCCTGGTTTGAGTATCTAGACAGCTAGGACACAACTTCTATGGTCAGCTCTGACCAACAGAGGTCTTCAGAGGCATACAGTTCAATTCATTAAAGTAGTATAGGGTAAAACAATAGCATAATGCAGAATAAAGAGTTAGAGTTACAGAGAAAGTGCAGTGCAGGTAAATAATAAGGAGCAAGATCAAAACGAGGTAGACTGTGAACCAAAAAATTCTTCTTTTACTAGGGAACCATTCAATATGGACATCAACTGGCTGTGAAACTACATGACCAACTCTCCCTAGTCTCTGCCCATGAAGATCGAGAGGGGCACAAATTCAACAGGGCATCAGTGAAAGTCATCACATAAGCAAATACGTAGCATGCAAGAGAAAGTCTAGAAGCATGGTTTTTCACAGACATGTAAATCTTGATGCCATTTATAAGCCAATGCGGGCAAAATTCCAGATAATGCCAATCAATGATGAGACCCTCTCCCTCTGTCACAATTGAGTTTCCATTATGATGACCAATCAAGTGATTGATAAGTATATAAAAGCCAAGTATTTGGAAGACGCACCACAAGTGAACAGCACACTGATGACGTCTCCTCATATGGTGATAAAAAGTTTGCAAATGGATTGCCAAGATCGGAGAACAACTCAAGCAAACCATTCGATAGTCTGATAATACCCGGGTCTAAGTTTGATGGTAAATGATTTCAGGCTTTGGATCTTCTGCCCAAAGAGGGGAGAAGTGAGAACACTCGGGGTGGGTTGGGTCTTTGATTACGCTGGCTGCTTTATTGAGGCAGCAAGAAGCATAGACAAAGTCCATAGACAGGAGGGTGGTTTCTGTGACATGCTGAGCTGTAACCACAGCTCTCTGTAGTTTGTTACAGTCAGGGGCAGATTCACAGCCATACCAAGCCATGGTAGAATGCTTTCTATGGTGCATTGATACATTGATAAAAGCTGACATGGACCTGCCAAATTTTTTAGCTTCCTGAGGAAACAGAAGCACTAGTAGGCTTTCTTGCCCATGGTGTCTACACAGGCTTCTAGTAATGTTCACTGACCTAAGGTAAATATGATTTAACCCAATATGCATAGATTGAGTCTCTATCTTGCCTAGAACGAGCCATGTAAACTAATTATTAAGCAAGGATATTCCTTCATCAAAGACCATACATACCTTGAATAGGGCTTATTTTGGGATCCAGGCAGATGGACCAAAATAAATGTTTGAGACCTTACAAGAAGAAAGGAGGATGACAAAAGAATATCTACATAATAAAAACATATAAATCCCTGTACAACATAACCAACTGCCGAAGATCAACATTTGGCTGTAAAACAATTGTGTCAAGGAAATCCTCACTGAAAAGCAGAATAGACAAGAACTATTTAACTAAAAGAAATGTAAAAAGATTAGGGCCATGGACAGCAAAGGCAGGGCCAGTCACCATCATCTTGATGTAGCTGTCATAGCAGAAGCAATGGATCATTTCCATTGTCACTTTGAGACAATGTTTCAGCTGCCGTCCGTTCCACCTCACAGGCTACAATGAGTATTGTAATGTTGTTGGCAGGATGTTCACAGCACACTGCACAGATGGTCTGTGTTCTTAAGCCCGTTCAGTACAGTGCATGGGAGCACCAGAAAAGGGTTATCAGTCTTGTTGATTGACCATTGGCTGTTCACAAAGGGCTAAGAGAAATCGCCTCTGGAATAAACTCAACTGTTCAAAGTAGGTCATTCTGCTATGAAAGATTTACTTTTGAAATCTGTATGCATCATCAGGAAGGTCTTGAGACCTTTTCAATTTGAAGCAGCAACAGCCATCCTTCCGAGTGCCGTGCATTGCAACAGAAACTTGCACTTATAGCAGCATTTACCGTTTTTGTAAATTAATTTCAACTCAGTCATGGCAGAAACAAGGAATCATTTCAGTTGAGAGGGAGAGAGTGAGGAAGAGAGACATAGAGAGAGAGAGCGAGAGAGAGAGTGAGATAGGGAGAGGGGGAAATAGATAGATAGAGAGAGTATTTTTAATGGGAACCATTGGCAGTGAAATCTAAAGATGCTTTAGCTGTTCTGAAGTCACCAGTTTGGAAAGCATGGCTGTGATAAAAGTGAGAACAGTCATGAGACCAGCACACATGAGTTCAATTCCTACAAGAGAGGCTGGGGAATTTATCATTCAAGCACTCAGATCATTTTGGAATTTAAAAAGCAACAATGATAGAAATGGCCATGAAACTGCTCGAAAGTTTCAAAATCCAAGATATTTCAGTCATGTTTTTCCGGGAAACAAATCTGTCATCAATACTTTGTTTCATCTATATTTGACTTCAGACCTATCAATGTGATTGACATTTAACTGTCTCTCCTCTGTTCACTCAGTGAACAACAACAAATGCTGGCATTTTTGAAATCCACAACCTGAGATTGAGTGAATAATAAATAAAAATCAGATGTACATGGACCAGCAGGCTGGCAAGAGTCTATAAAGCAATATAATATGGAAGCAATTCTGGTATCTTTCAAGTAATATCATGGACTCTTATCTTGTTTAACAGCCTCATATATGGCACCTTGTCAAATGCCTTCTGAAAATTCAAGTACACAATATCCACTAGTTCTCCTCTGTTTGTTATTTCCTCAAAGAATTCTAATGGATTTGACAGACATAATTTCTCATTAAGGATATGATGTTGACTTTGGCCTATTTTATCATGTGTCTCCAAGTATCTCGAAACCTCATTCTTAATAATGCAACAGTTTTCCAAAAATTGAAGTCAGGCTCTGGCCAATAATTTCCTTTCTTCAGTCTCCCTCCCTTCTTAGAGTGGTGTGATTTTCCACTCCTCCGGAACCATGCCAGAACCTATTAATTCTTGAAAGACCATTGCTAATGCCTCCACAATCTCCTCAGCTACCTCTTTCAGAACCCTAGGGTGTATTCCATCGGGCTCAGGTGACTTATCTACCTTCTGACCTTCTCTAGGGAGGAAGTTGCCATTTCTCCCTAGAAATAGCAACTTCACTCACTTCTGCCCCCTGACACTCACAAATTCTTGGCATATTGCTCATGTCTTCTACAGTGAAGATTGATGCAAACAATACTTTTTGGTGGGGAGGGGAGGAAGAACCACATGGTGACAGGTGAAAACAGGAGGTGGAGGGATGATGTAAAGAGCTGGGAAGTTGATTGATGAAAGAGATACAGGGCTGGAGAAGGGAGAATCTGGTAGGAGAGAACAGAAGACCATGGAAGAAAGAGAAGGGCCAGGAGCACCAGAGGGAGGTAATGTGCAGGTAAAGAGATAATGTGAGAGAGGGAAATGGGAGTGGGGAATAGTGAAGGAGGGGGATGGAGGTCCATTAATGGAAGTTTGAGAAATTGAGGTGCATGACATCAGGTTGGAGGCTATCCAGATGGAATACAAAGTGTTGCTCCTCCAACTTGAGTGTAACCTCATCGTGACAGTAGAGGAGGCATGTCGGAATGGGAATGGGAAGTGGAATTAAAATTGGTGGCCACTGGGAGATCCCGCTTTTTCTGACAGTCAGAGCTTAGGTGCTTGGTGAAGCTGTCTCCCAATATACATTGGGTCTCAGCAATATACAGGAAGCCACACCTGGGAGTATCAGATACAGTAGATGGCCTCAACAGAAGTTTTGCCTTACCTGGAAGGGCTGCTTGGGGCCTTGAATGATAGTTATGGAGGAGGTGTAGGGGCAGGTGTAGCGCTTGTTTCACTTGCAGGGCTAAGTGCCAGTAGGTCACACTGAGGTTGGGGGAGCAAGACCTTATATTCCATTTGGGTAATCTTCAACCTGATAGAGATTTCTCGATCTTCTGGTAATGCAACCCCACCCCTCTCACCATTTCTCATTCCCATTTCCCTCTCTCACCTTATCTCTTTACCTGTTGATCTCCTCCCTCTGGTGCTCCTCACTCTTTTCTTTCTTCCATGACCTTCTGTCATCTCCTATCAGATTTCCCCTTCTCCAATCCTGTATCTCTTTCACCAATCAACTTCCCAGCTCTTTACTTCATGCCTTCACCTCCTCCCGGTTTCATTTATCACCTTGTGTTGCTTCCTCCTCTGTGCCTGCCTTCTTACTCCTCATCTTGTTTTCTCCAGTCCGGATGAAGGGTCTCGGCCTGAAATGTCAACTGGATTCTTTTCCATAGATGCTGCCTGGCCTGCTGAGTTCCTGCAGTATTTTGTGTGTGTTCCATGGATTTCCAGCATCTGCAGATTTTCTCTTGTTTGTGCCCAGCCATTGTTGTTCTGCCATGATCCCTGCTTCTAATCCTTTCTGTTCATGTGTCTCTGTAGTTCCCTTTATTTCTCTGTAATACTGAGATATTTGACTTTATCTTCTCCCTCTTAAACTGCAGGGTGAAATTTATCGTATCATGATTGCTGACTCCTAAGGGTTCCTTTACCTTAAGCTCCTTAATCAAATATGGTTCATCACCCAATACCCTATCCAGATTTGCCATTCCCCTAGTGGACTCAACCACATGCTAATCTAAGAGGCCATCTTGTAGGCATTCTACAAATCCTCTCGCTTGAGATATTACCACTAACCTGATTTTCCCAATCCACTTGTATATTGAAATCCTCTATCACTGTCGCAACATTGCCTTTATTACGTGTCTTTTCTATATTTCATTGTAATTTATATCCTACATCCTGGCTACTGTTCGGTGGCCCGTATATAACTCCCATCAGGGCCTTTATATATTTGACGTTTCTTAACTCTACCCACAAGGATTCTACATCTTCTGATCCGATGTCACCTCTTCCTCTGGAATTGATTTGATTTTTTTTTTAATGAACAGAGACACCAAACATCCTTTGCATTCTTGCCTGTCCTTTTGTTACAATGTGTATCCTTGGATGTTAAACTCTCAACGATGATCTTCATCACCATGACTCAATGATCCCCACAACATCATACTTGCCTGCCTCTAACCACACTACAAGATCATCTATCTTATTCCGTATACTGCGTGCATTCAAATATAACACCTTCAGTGCTGTATCCATCGCTCTTTTTGATTTTGCTCCTATGTTACATTTCAATTCATCCCACTGACTACAACTTTGCCCTATAATCTGCATGACCTTCCTCACAGTCTCACTTCACAATGCATCTACTTGTATACATAGAAACATAGAAACATAGAAAATAGGTGCAGGAGTAGGCCATTTGGCCCTTTGAGCCTACACCGCCATTCAGTATGATCATGGCTGATCATCCAACTCAGAACCCTGTACCTGCTTTCTCTCCATACCCCCTGATCCCTTTAGCCACAAGGGCCATATCTAACTTCCTCTTAAATATAGCCAATGAGCTGGCCTCAACTGTTTCCTGTGGCAGAGAATTCCACAGATTCACCACTCTCTGTGTGAAGAAGGTTTTCCTCATCTCGGTCCTAAAAGGCTTCCCCTTTATCCTTAAACTGTGACCCCTCATTCTGGACTTCCCCAACATCGGAAACACTCTTCCTGCATCTAGCCTGTCCAATCCCTTCAGAATTTTATACGTTTCAATAAGATCCCTCCTCAATCTTCTAAATTCCAGTGAGAATAAGCCTAGTCAATCCAGTCTTTCTTCATATGAAAGCCCTACCATCCCAGGAATCAATCTGGTGAACCTTCTCTGTACTCCCTCTATGGCAAGAATGTCTTTCCTCAGATTAGGGGACCAAAACTGCACACAATATTCTAGGTGCGGTCTCACCAAGGCCTTGTACAACTGCAGTAGAACCTTTCTGCTCCTGTACTCTAATCCTCTTGCTATGAATGCCAACACACCATTTGCCTTTTTCACTGCCTGCTGTACCTGCATACCCACCTTCAATGACTGGTGTACAATGACACCCAGGTCTCGTTGCATCTCCCCTTTTCTGAATCGGCCACCGCTCAGATAATAATCTGTTTTCCTGTTCTTGCAACCAAAGTGGATAACCTCACATTTATCCACATTAAATTGCATCTGCCATGAATTTGCCAACTCACCTAACCTATCCAAGTCACCCTGCATCCTCTTAGCATCCTCCTCACAGCTAACACTGCCGCCCAGCTTCGTGTTATCCGCAAACTTGGAGATGCTGCATTTAATTCCCTCATCTAAATCATTAATATATATTGTAAACAACTGGGGTCCCAGCACTGAGCCTTGCGGTACCCCACTAGTCACTGCCTGCCATTCTGAAAAGGTCCCGTTTACTCCCACTCTTTGCTTCCTGTCTGCCAACCAATTCTCTATCCACATCAATACCATACCCCCAATACCGTGTGCTTTAAGTTTGCACACTAATCTCCTGTGTTGGACCTTGTCAAAAGCCTTTTGAAAATCTAAATATACCACATCCACTGGCTCTCCCCTATCCACTCTGCTAGTTACATCTTCAAAAAATTCTATAAGATTCGTCAGACATGATTTTCCTTTCACAAATCCATGCTGACTTTGTCCGATGATTTCACCTCTTTCCAAATGTGCTGTTATCACATCTTTGATAACCGACTAGCATTTTCCCCACCACCAATGTCAGACTAACCGGTCTATAATTCCCCGGTTTCTCTCTCCCTCCTTTTTTAAAAAGTGGGGTTACATTAGCCACCCTCCAATCCTCAGGAACTAATCCAGAATCTAAGGAGTTTTGAAAAATTGAAAAAATACCAATTAATCCATCCTCAACCCTATCACTCCTGTTCCTATCCCTCTGCCAGAATAGTTTAAACACTGCCCAATGGCCTAATGCCACTCCTATATCTTATGGTCATATGGAAATATGTCCTTTGGCCCACCAGTCCTTGTTGACAAAGATACTTTACTAAGCTATTTGTCTATGTCTGGCTCATGAGTTGTAAAGAGTCCTTGAAAGTGAGTTTGTAGGTTGGAAAATCAGCTCAGAGCAGTAGTGAATGAAGTTGTCCAGAATGGTTTGAGAGCCTGATGGTTGTAGCTAATAAAGGTTCCTAAACCTGATGGTGTAGGTCTCAGTCTTCTCTACCTTCTGCCCAAAAGTAGTAGTAAGAATTTGGCACAGCATTCCATATAGATGTACTCAATGATAGTGATTGCTTTGCCTGTGATGGACTGGACTGTATCTACTACTTTCTGTAGTCTTTTCCATTCCTGAGCATGTGTTTCCATAACTGGTTTTGATGCAACCAGTTAGGATACTCTCCACCATGTGTCTATAGAAGTTTGCCAAAGTTTTTGGTGACATGCTGAAAATACACAAACTTCCAAAGAGAAGGAGATGTTGTGTCTTTTGATGACAATTGTGTGCTGGTTCTGAGGCAGATCCTCTAAATGCCAAGGGACTTAAAGCTATTTACGCTCTCCACCTCCATTCCACTAGCGAGGATGGCTCAAGGATCCCTGGCTTCTTTTTCCAGTACTCAATAATAAGCTCTTTGGTTTTTGCTGACATTGAATTGCTGTTATGGAACCACTCATACTCTCTCCTTATATTCTGATTCATCACCACCTTTGATTCAGCCAACAGTAGATGTTGTAAGCAGACTGGAATATGGCATTGGAGCTATACTTAGCGGCACAACCATAAGTATGAAGTGAATAGAGCCAGCCGCTAAGCACGCAGCATGGTTGTGTACATGTACCCAATGGTGAGGGTAGAAGAGTACAGATAGTGAGTGTGCTAGATACAAAAACTTTCACTATGATCTTGCAACTATGACCTTTACCTGCTCTGCAATTTCTCTGTAACTGTAACAATTTTTATTCTACATTCTGTTGTTGTTTTCCCTTGTACTATCACAATGCACTGTGGTAATGAAACGATCTGTATACAAAACAATTTTTCACTATCCCTCAGTACATGTGGCAATAATAAACCAATTTACCAATGTACCAAATCATTGGCATCATGGTTGTCATGGACTAGTTAGGCCAAAGGCCTGTTTCCATAAAAACTTAATAACAGCAAGTAGTATCTTTGTCTCTAGGGCAGGGTTCTCAACCTTTTTTATGCCATGGAGCAATACAATTAAGCAAGGGACCCCCAATACTGGGAATCCCTGTACTGGGGTAACTGTCAGCAAAGCTATGTTCAGTGCCTTCTTTGATACCCTGCTTCCAACATTCCCTTCATCCTTTTTCACACATAAAAATATTCTACAGCACCTCAGTGTGTAAAGCCAGACAAAACAGTAACAGTAACTGTGTTGACTTATCAACCAAAGGTTTTGTCTAATAAGCAGATTGTGAATTCAACTCACTAAGCGCAAAGTCTTCTAATAGAGAAGAAGCTTGTCTGTTTGCTTATTTAGGCAAATGCACAGTGTGGTCCTGCATTCTGAATTAAATTTAAAACAGAGTTCCTTCATTCAGAGGCAAAAACAGAAAATTTTTGGCAGGCCAGGCAGCACCTGTAAAAAGAGAAACAGTTAACATTGCAGGTTTAAGATTCTTCAAACAGATTTTATTTGTTTATTTATTGAGTTACAGCACAGAATAGGCCCTTCCGGCCCATCATGCCAAATCTGCCCAACAACCCCCTTATTTAGTCCTAGCCTAATCACGGGAAAATTTACAATGACCTACCAAAGACTTTGGACTGTGGGTGGTTGAGCACCCGGAGGAAACCCAGGTGGCCACGGGGAGAATGTGAAAAACTCCCCATTGCCAAATGATGCTACTGAATGATTCCATTATCTTCTCTTACTGATTCAGATTTGCAGTATTAGTAGTATGTTCTTTTTTCACTTTCATCTCTCTTCATATTGCACCTACATCTGTCAGTATGTCCTTTTCTACAGCACTCTTGTCTACTAGTTAAGAGATAGGTTTCAAATCTTAATCACAAAGGTTACGAGTACTTGCATTTCACTCAACACAGTAGTAAGTGGGCAGCAGTGCTGGAAGGGATGGTTCTTGGATGAATATGAAATGAATGGAGGCTCTGTCTGTTTCACCAGGTGGATGTAAAAAATACATACCATGGCATTATTCAAAGAGGATGAGAAATACGATCCCTGAAGTCTGAGCCGATATTTATCCTTTCACCTCACTAATAATAGTTGGCACATGTTGACTATGGGTTCCTGTTTATCACAAATAGGTTTTCAAGCTTCCTCAAAAATATTTCACCAAATGTAATGCACTTTGAAACTTCCTGAGTTTGTCAAAGACAATCATACAGTATAAAAAGTTTTTTTATTAAGTAAAATATATTTTTATTACTATTGAATGTGATATTTCTGTTACTGTAAACTGTGACTGGGGTGTAAAGGGTGTCAAAGGAGGGGTAGCACCTCTGGTGAAGGGGCTTGGCGTGTCCTTCTCGGGGGCAGCTCACTCACCTCTGGTCCCCACTGGACACTCAGCTCTCACCTGTGGCTTCAAGTAGTTGTTTGCACGCCACAGCAGCCACACCCCGCTACACTGCTTCAACAGGCAGGCTAAACCAGGTGAGGGGAGCTGGCGGGACTCATACCCCAGAGAGATAGGGCCATGCCTATCTTAGCAGGCAAAGTCAGCGCTGATGGACTGGGCAGATGGGATCTCCAGCGAGGCCAAATGGCTGGGAAAGTGGGACTCTAACACTGTGAAGAGAGCGAAGGGCATGACAAGGCACTGAAGATGTCATGATCAGCCACTGCCATCAAGGAAGACCACAGTTTGTGGTGCTTGGTGCTACCTCTGGACCCGGACTTCTACATTTCAGAGAGCGGAACTGCCCCAGCGCAAGGGCTTTTCCACTTTAAAAACTCTCCTGCAAGGTTTCCTGTCAGGTCAGACACGATGCACAACCACAACAAACCATGGCTGGAAATTCTGGATCTTTGCCACTTAAATAGCTAACCTCTATAAGGGTCTTTCTATAACCACTTGGGAGCTCTTACTGTTACAGAAAGTGGGAGAAATTTCAAACAACTTGTTGTCAACAGCAATAAATAAATATGTTGAAGCTCGCTATATTACAGCACAAATGGAAATAATTCTGGGGCTGTAGGTAGCCAAGGCAATGCCAGTGAAATGGTGAACAGAGTACATCAGCCACAGGCAATGTTATATTGATTCAATGACTATAATCTGCTTTTCAGATGGGATATTTCCTCACTGGTCACAAACCTAAATAATTTTTAATGGTGTTTCGATTTCTCATCTAAATGTCACATTTTGGCACCATTTATTTGAAAACCCAGCATTGAATTCTACATGTACTCTGACAACACACAGCCCTGATCTCTTTACTACTCCACTAGCTTTAAATTGGCACAGTTGGCTAAATTCTATTCTAAATAAATACTGGGAACATCAAAGCCATCATTTTCGATCCTTGCTACAAACCACGTCTAACTCCATTTCATAAACAGAAGAGATTCTGCGGATGCTGGAAATCCTGAGCAACACACACACAAAATGCTGGAGGAACTCAGCCGGTCAGACTGCATCTATGAAGGGCAATAAACAGTTGACATTTCAAAGACCCTTCAACGAGACTGTAAAGGAAGGAGGGAGAAGACAGAATAAGAAGGTGGGTGGGGGGTAGTGAACGAGAATAAGCTGGCAGCTGATAGGTGATACCCAGTGAGGGGAAGGTAGGTGGATGGGAGAGAGATGGTGAGAAGCTCAAAGCCCATGACATGTAAAAATAGCCAGATTGTTTACTGCTTAATTTGAATACCTATACATGGAGGGTTCTGATGAAGGATCTCAGCCTGAAACGTCAACTGCTTATTCCTTCCCATAGATGCTGACTGAATGGCTGAGTTCCTCCACCATTTTGAAGATGTTATCTTCACAGGTGTCTCGGCCCAAATTGTCGACTGTTATTCCACTCCATAGATGCAGCCTGACTTGCTGAGTTCATCCAGTGTGTGTTGCTCTAGCTCCATCAGACTCTTTCCACTGCCAAGCAAGTGACCGCGGCAAGATTGCAAACTCTGTCTTTTCTCCGTTCTTCAGAGTTTCATATCATTATTCCACACCACTGCTAAGGACTCCTGTTTAAACTAGATTTGTTCAACTTTATCGCTCCTCAATTTCTCAGATACCAAATCTTTTCTCTAAAACTCTCCGACTGCTCATTTCAAACTTGACCATTCCAATGTGCTGCTGGCAGTAATAGAGTCATGGAGATCTTAGAAAACTACAGCACAAAACAGGCCCTTCAGTCTATCTAGTCCATGCCAAACCATTTAAACTGCCTAGTCCCATTGACTTGCTCCTGGACCACAGTCCTCCCATCCATGCACCTACTCAAATTTCTCTTGAATGTTGAAATTGAGCTTGCATTCACCACTCGTGCTGGCAACTCATTCCACACCAACCAGGCTCTGAGTGAAGAAGTTTCTCCTCACGTTCCCCTTAAACATTTCACCTTTCACCCTTGTCCCATGACCTCTAGTTGCATTCTCACCCAGCCTCAGTGGAAAAAGCCTGCTTGCACTTACCCTATCTATACCCCTCATAACTTTGTATACCTCTATCAAATCTCCCATCAATCTTTGATGTTCTAGGGAATAAAGTTCTAGCCTATTCAATCTTTCCTGTAGGCAGGTGACTAAAGCTGCACACAATACTTCAAATTAGGCCTCACCAATATCTTACAGTCATTCTTCAACTCCAGAATGTGATTGACTATGTGCTAATGGTTTGATTAGCCCTGTGCTGGTTGTCCTACACAGGTGGTCAATTTTGAAAATTTCATTCTTTTTCTTAAAATCTCTCCCTGGCCTTTGCCATCCTCCCTCTCTAATCTCCTCTGACCTTCTGAGATCTGTTTTTATTCCACTTCTAGCTTCCTGAAAGTCCTTAGCAGATATATTTTCATCTTGAAATGTCCTAACTTCTGAAATCAAAGGTCAAAGTAGATTTATTTTCAAAGTATGTATATGTCAAAAATGATCTGCCAATGATATCTCCTCCACAATCACCACCAGCACAGATGCACCACAAGGCTGTGTGTTTAGCCCTCACTCCATTCGCTTTATTCTTAAGATTGTGTGGCGAGGCACAGCACAGTTTTCAGATTCAGATTCAGTTTATTGTCATTTAGAAACCACAAATGCAATGCAGTTAAAAAATGAGGCAACGTTCCTCCAGAATGATATAACAAAAGCATATGACAAAACAGACTACACCAGAAAATCCACATAACATTTGGCAATCCCCAATCCAGAGTCCGGAGACGCTGCTGCATATTAATGCTATATTTAAGTTTTCTGATGACACCACTGTTGTTTGCTGAATCAAAGGTAGTGTCAGATCAGCATATAGGAGGGAGATTGAAAACCTGGTTGAATGGTGCTGCAATAACAATCTTACACTCAACGTCGGCGAGGCCAAAAAGCTGATTATTGACTCCAGGAAGAAGAAACCAGAGGTCCATGAGGTAGTCCTCTTTAGGAGATTGGAGTAGGAGAGTGTCAATAACTAAATTCATTGGCGTTATCATTTCAGAGGATCTGTCCTGGGACTGGCATGTACTGTAAGTACCATTACATAGTAGGCATGATAGTACTTTCATAGAAGTTTGCATAGATCCAGCATGTCATCCAACATCTTGACAAACTAATACAGATGCACTGTGGAGAGTATCTTGACTGGTTGCATCACTGAAGTGAGGGAGGGAACTTCTGGGATTGTTGTCAATCACTGAAATCCCCTTCCTAATTGCTGTCTCATACTTCCTGTTCTTAAAAATTCTCTTTAAACCTTGTCACTTGATGGAGGATTTAATCTTCTGCTTTAAAAATCCCCCCTGTGTTGCTCTTAAGTTTTGTTATTAATTGCTTCACTGAAGGTTCTTGAGATGTTGGTCTATGAACTGTTGATCTGTAAAACCTGAGAGCTTAGGACCATAAAAAGTAATTTCAGTTGGAACCACTACATGTTCAAATCTTAATTAAATCTCATTGACCTAAATATAGCTTTCAACTTCATTGTATTAGCAGACATGTATATGGCACATTCTTTAAGTCAAAATCTTGACATAAAGTTGTAACTCGCACTCAGTTTTAAATTTCTTTTTCTGGATCTGGGCATTGTTGAGAGAGCCAAGATTTATTGCCCATCCTCAATTGACACGACTTCTTACTGAATGGCTTGCTGAGCAAATTCAGATAGCATTCAAGAATCAGAGTGGTTTTATGGATTTCTGGTAGCTGAGAGAAAATGGAGGAAAGCTGGGCTAGAAGTCCACTGTAATACTTACAAGGAAAAATTAGCCTCCTTTAAAGCTGATGTATGCTCAGCAAGAAGAGCCCATTTTCCCAAGATTATTACAGAGGCAATTCAAGAATATTGTTCACAACTATAAACCATCTGTTGAACCTTGCCCCAACCTTTAATGCTCTCTGTCAAGCATCTGCTACAAAATGTGAGGAATTCACAAGATATTTTATCAGCACAATTACTTCCATTAGAGAGAGTATAGCTACAGATACTAGTAACCTCTACAGCCAACCTTGTAAAAACAGAGAAACCATGTCAACATTTACAAGTATTTCCAATTCAGAAGTCTAAAAGATTCTAACAAAGAGCTGGCCGTCTACTTTCTGTTTCTACCCTGTCACTAACACACTTTTTAAGGACTTTTTTAATAGTGTTTTCAGTTCTGTTAGGAAAATTATTAACATGTCTCTTGAAACCAGAGTTTTTCCAGATGCCTTCAATTGCGGCTGTCAAAGCCCTACTTAAAAAGCCAAAGCTTTATAATGAGCTTCTAGTTAACTACAGCTTATATCATTCTTCCCTCTCTGGGCAAGATTCCTAAGAAAGTCATTTTCAATCAACTTGACAGCTTTCCAAATGAGAACAATATTCCAGAAAAGTTTCAGTCAGGTTTTAGAGAAAACCATAGCATGGAGACAGCCCTTAATAATTGTCAGTAACTTTAGGGTCAGCACTGATGCCAACAGAGTTTCAATTCTAATTTATTAGATCTAAATGCTTCCTTTGACAAAATTGATCACAGCATTCTCCCAGATCACAATGAGAACTGGGTTGGTCTCTCTGGTAATGCTCTTAATTGGCTTTGGTCATATATCTTAGAAAGAAAACTTCATTGTCTGTTTTGGAGACCAACTTTCTAAGAGTTACAGTGTACCTTCTGATGTTGCTCTGGGAAGCTGTCTTTGTCCCCTGCTCTTCTCTTAATATATATGCACCTTTGGAGACATCATTAGAGAGCAAAAACTTGATTTCCACAGTTATGCGGATGATACACAATTGTATATCTTAGTTGAGCCTAATCATGATAACACTATATCACTTCTCATTTCTGGCATGCCTACAATAATCAAATGATTAAGCAACAATTTCCTAAAACTAAATGAACACAAAACTGAAATCCTGTGGTTGCTCCCAAAGCCAAAAGAGATAAACTTCTTGATAAACTTGGGAACTTGGTTCCCCTCGTAAAATCAGAGGGAACACGCCTGGATGTTATCCTTGATTCAGATTTGTATTTTAAATCTGACTTAAAATGATAAAATTTTGTGGTGGAGAATAGAACTCTCCACCTACAACTATGATATCCTGTACCGGCCTGGAAGGCTCAATGAGCCCCCTGATGCCCTATCCCGGGGAGGGTGTGCCAGCGTGCAGCTCGACCAGTTATATGCCCTCCATGCAGATCTTTGCCACCTGGGGTCACCTGACTTTACCATTTCGTGAAAGCCCAGAACCTGCCTTACTCCCTTGAGGACATCAGGACGATGACCAGGGACTGCCAAGTCTGTGCTGAGTGCAAACCGCACTTCTACCATCCTGAAAAGGCGCAACTTATCAAGGCCATCCGCCCCTTTGAGTGACTGAGTGTTGACTTTAAGGGCCCCCTTCCCTCCACCGACCGCAATGTCTACTTTCTCAACATTATTGACAAGTACTCGCGGTTCCCCTTTGCCATCCCCTGCCCCGACACCACTGCCACGTCCGTCATAAAAGCCCTGCACCAGCTCTTCACTCTGTTCGGATATCCCTGCTATATCCACAGTGATAGAGGGTCCTCCTTTATGAGTGACAAGCTGCGCCAGTACCTGCTGGCTAGGGGCATTGCTACTAGTAGGACCACGAGCTATAATCCCCGGGGAAATGGACAGGTGGAGAGGGAGAATGCCACAGTGTGGAAGGCCACACTTTTAGCCCTTAAGTCAAAGGGGTTGCCGGTCTCTCGATCGCAGGAGGTCCTCCCCGAGGCACTCCACTCCATCCACTCCCTGTTATGTACGTCCACCAATGCCACCCCTCATGAGCGCCTCTTTTCTTTTCCCAGGAAGTCTGCCACTGGGACCACCCTACTGGCTTGGCTGATGTCCCCAGGGCCAGTGCTGCTCCGGAAACATGCGCAGAGCAATAAATACTTCCTGCTGGTCGAGAGGGTTCACCTACTACGTGCGAACCCCCAGTATGCCTACATGGTCTTACCTGATGGGCGGGAGGACACGGTCTCCGTCCGCGACCTGGCGCCCGCAGGAGCAGCAGACCACTACCCCGAACACTCCACGGTAACTATGAACTCTGTACCCACCGAGGTGTATACCCACCTGACACCGCACACACCAAGCCCTACACAGACTCCTCACGACACTCCCATACCGGGCGCCTCACACACGCATGAGGGATCACCGACGCTTAATGGGCTGACACCTCAAGTTGGGCCAGAACCAGCACAACCACCGTCACGGGTGCAATCACCACCGGCACCTGTGCAATCACAGCCGGTGCTACGTAGACCGCAGCGACAGACTCGACTACCTGATAGACTTAACCTGTAAATACACTTGTAAGAAACTTCACCCCGTGGGGACTCTCTTTTAAAACAAAGGTGGGGGGGTGAATGTGGTGAACTACATATACCTGTCTGGACTCGCCCCCCCCGCTGACTGCTCCTGTGGCTCCTCCCACAGACCCCTGTATAAAGGCGATTGGAGGCACTGCTCCACCCTCAGTCTCCAGAATGTCGTGTGGTGGGCTCTTGCTGCTGACGCTGCTGACGGTGCTTTCTTCCAGCTAATAAAAGCCTACCTTTACTCACGTCTCTGAGAGTTATTGATGGTGCATCAACGATCAAAGCAGAATTTTTACACTTGAGATATATTACGAAGGTATGTCTGTTTCTGTCAGGAAATGATGCTGAAAAACTAATTCACGCCTTTATATTGAGTAGACTAGATTACTGCAATGCACTTTTTATTGGCCTTCAAAAACAACCCATTGACAAACTTCAACTCATTCAGAACACTATTGCTGGACTTCTAACTAAAACCAGGATGAGGGAGCATACCACCCCCATCCTGGCTACTCTGCATTGGTTTCCTGAATATTTTAGAATTGATTTAAAATTCTCTTACTTGTTTTTAAAGCTTTTAATGGCCTGGGACAGAAGTATATCACAGAATCGCTCTCATTTTAAAGTCCTGCTCAAACTCTCAGGTCTTCTTCCACCAGTCCCTTAAATATAAACAATCTCCCTCAAAAGATAATTGGTAAGTCAGCTCCTAAACTGTGGAACTCAGTACCTCAAACTATAGGGGTTTCAGACTCATTTGAAGTGTATGAAAATCAGTGTAAAACCTATTTATTTAACTTTGCTTTTAATGAAGATCTCTTTGTCCTTATTTTCATGTTTATTTTTATTTATATTTTCATATTTGCTCTTTATCCTATTGTAAAGCATTTTGAACTACAAAGTGCACTATAAATAAATAATAATTATTATTACATGTAGACCTCCTCTCCAAAGAACGTTACTTTTAATAATAATCCTGTTATTTTGTAGATATCACTCCACTGCAGCTTTGTAGCCTATACTTGTCTTCCCTTTCTTTTTCTATCCCTCCACCTCCTCAGTTCTGTATTTGTGTAAGATGGTGGGCTGAGGAGCCAGCTTCTGTGTTTATGACTCTATGATGTAGTGACTCTGAGCAGTGAGCTACAAGTTCTATCTCATGGGCATTGGGAAGTGGGCTGAGATCCACAATACAAACACCACCCTTTTCCATGGTCCTGATGAAGGGTCTCAGCCTGATTATTCATTCCTCTCCATAGATGCTGCCTGACCTGCTGAGTTCCTCCAGCATTTTGTGTGTGTTACTCTGGATTTCCAGCATCGGCAGTATCTCTTGCATTTAATCTTTCCCTTGCTCACCGTTTTTTTTTGCCAGATTGTCCTTTTCAAACCAAACAAAATTCCATTAATTCCTTAAAAAAGAAAGCCATAACCTTTCGCTTTTATACATCTCTTACTAGGTCAACTCATTTGTCAGTGAACCCTTTATCTCTGCTTTCTCACTGCCCAGTGCAAACACCTTTAGGCATCCTATTAACGAATTGCTGGAAATTGTTGATGACTGCAAATCTGGAACAGGTTAATCACCCGAATAAAACAAAAATGAGTGCTGCATTTGCCCAAGGCTCAGATATATGTTTTATTTTGTGTCCTTTCATCATAAATGTTAATATTTTCTTCATATCTTATTGAACATAACTGAAACATAAACTTCAAAGCCTTTACTTCAAAGGAGTCAGAATTCCTTTAGAACAACGTAGCAGGGAATTGCTGAAGGATTTCCCCAAGTTCTGAATTTATAATGAAATGATGTAAACACCAGTGTAGAATACATTTATTATTTTGCAGAAGTAACAGTGGAATTTTTTAGGGTGGTGTCCAATGCTGCCCCAGTGCAACAGCTTTTCCACTTTAAAAACACTCCTGTTCTTTCCAGTCATCGTCGAACACAACCTTATCTTCAGCAGGCAAGATTACAAAGATGCTCGAATAACAATAGAGCTCGGTATAAATAACTGAATGGTGGTTACATAAAGACTTAATGAAGAAGCAGACTCAGTCTTGATGACAGAATAAAATGATTACCCACAAGCCTAACTTAGTTAACAGTAAATCCAATTTTCTATTACAGCAGATGCACGCTCTAACATAATTAATGAAATGCTGCACTCCATGTCTTTACATTAAGGCAGCCACTAAACAACAAATTTAATGACATCTGTCAGTGATAATAAACCTGATTCTGATTTGAAAATGGATCCAAATTCCAAGTTCTTGTCACTGTTATCATTCAGCAAAGGTGGTAGCCAATCTGCATAGAGCAATCTCCCACAGGTGGAAACCAAATATTGACAAAGTGAAAACAAGAGATGCTGGAAATTTTGTTCTTATGGTCTTATGGAAGAACTCAGCAGGTCAGGCAGCATCTATGGAGGGGAAGAAACAATCGCCATTTCAAGCTGAGACCCTTCATTGAGACTGGATAGGAAGGAGTCAGAAGCCAGAATAAGAAGATAGGGCGAGGGGAAGGTGTACAGCTGGACAGGTGATAGGCAAGACCTGGTGAGGGGCAAGGTGGATGGATGGGAAGGGGGGCTGAATTATGTGCGCAGCTGGGAAGTGATAGGTGGGAAGAGGAGAATGGCTGAAGTGTCTGGAGAAAGGTCTCAGATCATCTCCTCTGAAAGACAGCATCAACGATTTGATATTATCACAATGTTTCATTGCCACTTTGAAGCATATACCTGGATAATATGGTTACCTTCAATGAAACGTCTTCGACCCAAAATGCCAATGCTTTCTCTTTCATTACGGATGTGATAAGGCCGCCACACTTATTGAATACTTCAGGATTTTCTGTTTTTATTGTGGGGTTAATTCATCATATTCAGTGTGTAATCATTCTGAATTACCCATTATTCACTTTTTAATGATTCCTAAGAATCCTAGTATTTGAATGAGTAATTTCTTCAAATTATTCATTATTCATCAGACACAAGCTTACAGGTGACCACCATTCACTGTGTAATCACTCACTCCCCAGAGTTATTCATATGTAATCATGTATTCTTTATTGTAATGTAATCACTCTAAATCAGTTGCATACAGTTTTCAGTACCAAGATAAGGCATTTTGCTGAGTGTATGCTCTACATAAGCTTCTTACAAATTTCTTTCATTTAGCCATACCAACATATCCTTCCATTCCGTTCCTCCTCTAAAACTTAATAAGCCTCTTCTTAAGTATGCTTTTCATTTTTGGAGTCATAGAGTTCTAGTGGTAGTGCAATCACTCGTGTCAAGTATGATGTTCTCCTAAGGGGTAATTCCTTTAATGGAGAACACTGGTGCATAACTTTGTTTAATGTTGAGAGGCTGATGTACAGGGAGTCACCACACAGTCATCGATAAGGTGTTGATTCTAAGAAAAGTAGATCTTTACAGCACAGAAACAGGCCTTTCAGTCCACCCAGTCTGTGTGAAGGTAATATTTTTACCTTAACTAAAGCCTGTAAACACATATCCTCATACTAACCAGCCTCTGATCACAGTAGTTTTGCCTGATTTACAATTAGATTTAATGATGATTATTGAATATCAATCACCTCTAGTTTTGGAAAATTCCATCAAATCTTTTCATTATCATTGAACTTCCAACCAGTTTTTGTCAGTGCTAGGAAAACATTGTGGCTCATTCACAATTCATCATAAATAATAACACAAAGTGCATCTTTGTTTATTTTTCATCAACACGGATTTATAATCTTTGTAATGGAAACCTCAGGACAGTACACAATACTCCAACAATGGCCTAACCAAGTTCCCATACCAGCTGCAGAAAAATTTGCTTGGATTTTTCCTCTTTTTTAAAAATTATATTTGCTCTAATTTCTAATTCATCAATTTCAAAATTATTATTTTGTTTCTGAAGGTCTTACTATAGAACCTTCAGAATATTATACTCCTGTAAATCCTGATGCTTTAGTAATCTGAAGGTTCTTTGGAAGTCAAGAACAAAGTATAAAACTTGTTGCTTACAATAACTTATATTGAGTGTTACAAGAGCAAAGAAGGGAAAGAAGAAAGATCATGAGAGGTAAGAAAGAAGAAGACGAAAAGTAGTTGTGACGGTCTACTGTTAATAGAAATTCCATTGATAACAATTATCCAATCAGAAAGCTAGATTCATGTATTGTGACACCTGTCCCTGCAACCAGGAAGTTTCCGAAAAGATACAGAGGGAAATGTAACCACTGGAAAACTCATTGAACAATTACATGTACATGTGGTTATTTTTTAAATTCAAACAAGTATAAGAAAGTTAAACTGCAAGAAAAATAACAATTCCACACCCCAATTCGACATCCCATTCAGAACTTTATTATCCAAACAGAGCTAAGTGTCTATACACTTTCTAAATGAAAACTTGCATATTGTTACGGAAATATATTACCTCATTACATGCCTATTCTCCAATTTTCTTCATGCCTACTTGGATTTTGTTGCTTTCTGCCTCATTGTTAACTGCACCCCAGCTTGTTCAATTATTCCCAAATTTCTATTATTATAAATTTTAAGCCAGTTAGAAAAGCATCTCTATTCTCAATACATTTCACTGGGGAATATTTCATTCTAAGACTCCCCTAAAATTAACTGTTGAGGCTAGTTGAACATGTCAAATGCAAATGAAGCATAATTTCTAACAGGGTTTTAAAAGGTTAAGGATGTGTGGCTAACAGTAATATCTCTCTGCATATTTTTTTTTACCATTGGGAAATAACCGCAAAATGTAGCTCTTTTTCACTAGCCAGTGAATTTTTTTACCACCATAAATGACCTTGTAAAGTCATAAAAATAAGCCCAAGTATGTAACAAGCAAGACAGGCATTGGTCATCAATGATAACTATCGTTCTGGCTTTTAAATAAAGCAATATATCTTTTCATGAAACTTGGTGTTTTTGATTTCCCTCCCTTGAAGTTTATGATTGATCTTGGGGTTCAGCTCCATAACCATGACAGCCATTCAATAGTCCTTCCACATAAAAGCATAAATTGGGAAACATCAGAAAATGCTCCTCAGAGGAGAGCATTATCTACTAAAGGCAGTACTTAGTATCTGACTGTTATAGATTTTAGGAATGCTTGTTAGGCTGCCCAGGTCAATAAACAAAGGAATGACAGAGAGGACCCTTCACTATTATAATGTACATACGGACATGGCTTTCAATCATGCTCTGTGATTCAATAGGTTCATGACTGCTCTAAATGTAACCTCAATTTTGCATTCCTTTGTACTTGATGTGATCTTTCACCCTTTGCTTATTAAATACTTATCCACTGCTGCCTTAAATATATTCCAGGCTTCTACTTCTATTGTCCTTGCTGAAAGAGAATCCTAAAGACACAAACCACTAGAAATTTTATTTTTGGTTCCAATCTGCACTCCGTAGTCACTTTATTAGGTACGTCCTGTACTTAATAAAGTGAACACTGAATATACGTTCATGGTATTCTGATACTGTAGTCCATCCACTTCAAGATTCGATGTGTTGTGCATTCAAAGATGTTCTTCTGAACACTACTGTTGTAATGTGTGGTTATTTGAGTTAGTGTCACCTTCCTGTCAGCTTGAACCAGTCTGGCCATCCTCCTCTGACATTTCTCATTCACAAAACATTTTTACCCGCGGAGCTGCCACTCACTGGATGTTTATCGCATGATCCTCTGTAAATTCTAGAGACTGTTGTATATGAAAATCACAGGAGATCAGCAGTTTCTGAGATAATCAAACCACCACATCTGACACGAACAATCACTCCTTGGTCAAAGTCACTTAGATAACATTTCTTCCCCATTCTAATGTTTGGTCTGAACAACGACAGAACCTCCTACATGTCTGTATACTTTTATGAATGGAGTTGCTGCCACATGATTGGCTGACTAGATATTTGCATTAACAAGCGTACAGGTGTACATAACAAAGTGGCCACTGAATGGGCAACCTTTTCTTTTTAAAAATGAACCCTGGTTCAAAATTCTGCTGTAAGGGGAACACCTCTCCATATCCAACCCAACAAGACCCTTCAGGATCACAGATGTTTCAATCAAGTCCTTTCTCTTCTAGTGGATACAAGATTCGACACTCCAATTTTTCACCTCCAGGCTCTCAAATATCGGATGGCAACAGATTACATCGATGTTCTTTGGCACAAGACTGAACAAGATGCCCATTTCAATCTCTTTAACACCCTTCATCCATTCCTCACCCTACAGCCATTAGATTCAAATTCAGATTCATGTACAGTGAAATGAGTCAAATAATTTAACAGCCAGCACAACCTAAGGATGCGCTGGGGGCAGCCCACAAGTGTTGTTGTACACTCTGAAATAGCATGCCCACAATGCTCGGAAGAACAACACAGAACACAACAAGCATCAAACAACAGCAAAACAAACCATTTTCCTCCCACCCATCCAGTTCTCCAACTTCAGGTTAGGCCTCCAGGCCTCCAGTCTCCAGACATCAACCACTGATCTTCTACTTCCAGAATTAGGTTCAACTTTTAGACTTTGGCCTTCAGTATTGACCCCCCCCCCCCCCCCAGACTAGCCAATGAGAGGATCCCGAATTCTAGGCTCAGTCTCCAAGCATATCAACTCACCAATCCTTGTGCTGCCTGCTCGCACAGACTTCTGATCCCAGGACCCACCAACCTGGGGTGGCCTGATATTCACAGGTGCCCTTTGTCTTCATCCACATTGGACCATAAGGCCATAAGACATAGGAGCAGAATTCAGCCATTTGGCCATTCAAGTCTGCTCTGCCATTCAATCATGGCTGATCCTTTTTTCTCCTCCTCAGCCCCACTCCCTAGTCTTCTCCTCTTAACTTGTAATACCCTGTCCAATCAAGAACTGATCAAGCTCTGCCTTAAATATACCCAACGAGTTGGCCTCCACAGCTGCCTGTGGTAATAAATTCCACCAATTCAGCACCCTCTGGCTAAAGAAATTTCTCCACATCTCTGTTTTAAATAGACACCCCTCTATCCTGAGGCTGTGCCCTCTTGTCCTAGACTCCCCCACCATGGGAAACATCCTTTCCACATCTACTCTGTCTAGGCATTTCATCATTCGAAAGGTTTCAATGAGATCCCCCCCTCAACCTTCTAAATTCCAGTGATTATAGACCGAAAGCCATCGCTTGATTACCCTTTCATTCCCAAAATCATTTTGTGAACTTTCTCTGAACCCTCTCCAATGCCAGCACACCTTTTCTTAGATGGGATGCCCAAAATTGTTCACAGTACTCAAAGTGAGGCCTCACCAGCTTCAGCATCATATCCCTGCTCTTATATTATAGACCTCTTGAAATGAGTGCTAACATTGCATTGGCCCTCCGTACCACTGACTCAACCTGTGTATTAACCTTTAGGGTGTTCTGCACAAAGGCTCTGAAGTCCCTTTGCATCTCAGATTTTTAGAATTTCTACCCATTTAGAAAATAGTCTGTACCTTTATTTCTACTACCAAAGTGCCCGACCATGCATTTTCCAATATTGTATTTCATTTGCCACTCTCTTTCCCATTCTAGGTTCTTATACAGCCTACCTGATTACTCAACAATATCGGCCCTTCCACTAATCTTCGTTCCATCTGCAAACTTGACAACAAAGTCATCTTTTCCATCATCTAAATCATTGATATACAAGCGGTCCCAACACTGACCCCTGCAGAAGACCACCAGTCACTGGCAGCCAACCAGAAAAAGGATCCTTTTATTCCCACTCGCTGCCTGCTACCAATCAGCCAATGCTCTAAACATGCTAGTAATTTTCCTGTAAAGCCATGGGCTCTTAATTTGGTAAGCAGCCTCATGTGTGGCGCCTTGTCAAAGGCCTTCTGAAAGTTCAAATATACAACATCCACTGCATCCCCTTTATCTATCCTACTTGTAATCTCCTCAAAGAATTTTAACAGGTTTGTCAGGCAGGATTTTTCCATAAGGAAACCATGCTGACTTTGTCCTATCCTGTCCTGTGCCACCATGTACTCCATTGCCTCATCCTTAACAATTGACTCCAACATCTTCCAACCACTGAGGTCAGGCTAACTGGTCTATAATTTCCTTTCTGCTGCCTTCCTCCTTGCTTAAAGAGTGGAGTGACATTTGCAATTTTCCAGTCCTCTGGCACCATGTCAGATTCCAATGATTTTCGAAAGATCATTACTAATGCCTCCACAATCTCTACCGATTTCTCTTTTAGAACCGTGGGATGCAGTTCATCTGATCCGGATATTTATGTACCCTTAGGTCTTTCAGCCTTTTGAGCACCTTCTCCCATGTAATAGTAATTCCACTCTTTAAGCAAGGAGGAAGGCAAGATTTTCCCTTAAGGAGACCATGCTGACTTTGTCCTATCTTGTCCTGTGTCACCAAGTACTCCATTACCTTATCCTCAACAATTGACTCCAACAGAGTTGTAGAGGGAGGGCTGGTTACTGTGATGTGCTGAGCTGTGCTCATAACTTACAACAGTTTCTAACAAGAGAAAACCTGCAGATGCTGGAAATCCAAGCAACACACAAAATGTGCTGGAGGAACTCAGTAGGCCAGGCAGCATCTACGGAAAAGAATAAACAGTCGACGTTTCAGGTCGAGACCCTTCAGCAATCCTGTGCCAAAGAATACAAACTGTGCAAATGCAAAAAAAAAACACCCAAAGAAGCAAATAAATAATATTTAGAAAATGAGTTGTGGAATTCTTGAAAGTGTGTCCATAGGTTGTGGAATCAGTTCAGAGTTGATGTGAGTGAAGTTATCTACAAAAGTCTGATGATTTTAGGGTAATAACTGTTCCTGAATCTTGTCACATGGGACCAAGGTGTCCCATGCCTCCTTCCCAATGGCAGAGTCATAATCTTCCTAGGAGGTTGTAGTTTTGCTTATAGTTTTTTGGGATGTTTTTATAGTTTTTTAAAGATATTGTCCCCATGGAGTTTGTGAATGTGGTGCGTATAACTTGAGAGAAATACAATTTATATTGTTTATTGACAGGCTCTTTGCACCACATGATGAGGAGTAACAACTTAGTTAAGTTACTGGACATATATCCGAGCTCCTAGACCGTCGATCCATGACATGAGTTTAAATCATACCATGGCAAGCTAAAAGGTTGCTTCAGTTTTAATACTCAGCAGGTGTTATTTCATTGGTATGCAGTTCAAAGTTCAGTAATGTTATTATCAAAGTACATTTATGTTACCACATACGACCTTAAGATTCATTTTATTGCAGGCATTTATAGGATATTGTCCATCATATTCGGTAACACAGACTTGTTGGCAGTTTGCAAGTAGCATTTGATTCCAATGGTCTCAACCTGGCCTCTACAAAGCTGTTTTTTCACTTGAGGGAACCTCACATTATTTCAGGTGCACGAGGTGGACTACATTACCACACAGATTATATTATCCTTAGTGCTTGTATAAGCTACAAGGGAAAAGTATGGGGTGAGATTTTGTGACATTGGGTTATGAGGATGCTTCTGCTCCATCTCCAGCCCCAGCAACCTTGATACTTAATGCCCTTAGCATTGTAAAACATCCTAAAACTGCTTCAAAATCTTGCCAGTGCTTCCCAGAAACATCAGCAAATAAAACTTTAAACAAAGTTATGTAAAAAGATACAAGGAAATTAAAGAGAGGGACATAAATTAGTCTTAACTTTTCCTTTGAGTCTTAGATGTGTCCTGCTGCCTTTCCTACTTGATTCTACCTGTCTGTTTCAGTAATTGACATTATGACTGCTGTCTTCAGATTTTTGTTCTGAAATTTCTAAAATGGGAAAGCTGGAAGAAACTGACAGACTCCTCCGGATAGCTGCTCGTGTGCAAAACAGAATGGGTGGCATGGTGGTGTAGTGGTTAGCACAATGGCTTTTCAGCGCAAGCGATCACCAGTCAGAGTTCGATTCCTCCTTTTGTCTTTAAGGAGTTTGTACGTTCTCCCTAGGACTGTGTGCGTTTTCTCTGGGTGCTGCAGTTTCTTGCCACATTCCAAAGACCTATAGCTAAGGTTAAAGAATTGTGGGCATGCTACGTTGGCACCAGAAATGTGGCAAAACCTGCAGACTACCCAGCACATTGTAAACAATAATGCAAAAGGTACATTTCACTGCATGTTCCAATGTACATGTGGCAAATAAAGCTAATATTTTCTTTCATCTTTAGTGATAAATGCAGCAAACATTCTCCATTTATAACTTGCGAAGTTATTAATGACCAAGTACTAAAATTTTTATGATCCATCCCCAAGGCAGTGTACGGACTGCTTACTAATTGGGACTAAGCAATAACAATCCACTTGTTACCAAAGCCTCTCGCCCTCGGAACAACACAACATAAATCATCTACTGCAGATGAGCCAGAGTGGAGGGTAAACAAGTGGTTTTGCATAGAACGTAGAACATAGAACATGACAGAACAGTCCAGCACAGTACAGGCCCTTTGGCCCATGATGTTATGCTGATCCTTTAACCTTTTCTAAGATCATTCTACTCCTTCCTTCCACATAGTCCTCCATTTTTCTTTTATCCATCTGCTTAACAGTTTATTAAATATCCCCTCTACCAACGCCCTTGGCAGGGCGTTCCATGCACTCACCACTCTCTGTGTAATAGTCTTCTCTTTGTTATCCCCACCATACTTTCCTCTAATCACCTTAAATTGTGCCCATATTAGCCATTTGCACCCTGAGAAAAAGCCTCTGGCTAACCACTCGATATATGCCTCTTGTCATCTGTACATCCCTATCAAGTCACCTCTCACCCTCCTTCCCTCAAAATAGAAAAGTCCTTGTTCGCTTAATCTACCTGCATAAGATATGCTCTCTAGTCCAGACCGCATCCTGGTAGCTACTTTTCTTATCTCTTTTTACATTCAATTTGTCTTTTTTTATTGTCCCTGAACATTTTCATACAATTTTGCATATTTCCCAGTCCATCTGCCCGGTGTTCTATCTATCCCTCATGTGATTCTTGCTTGGCCTTTGGGTTAACATTAACCTTCCATCAGCCATTATTAATGTCATTCTATATTTACCCGTAGTTTACTTCCAGTCTCGGAGGGGAAAGGTTTATTTCTTGTTGGATGAGGTCTTTGAAACATCCCTAACACAAGAGATTTCACAGATGCTGGAAATTGAGAGCAACACGCACATGGTGCTGGAGGAACTCACTGAGTTAGGCTGCATCAGTGGAAAGAATAAAGAGTCGATGCTTTGGGCCGAGACTCTTCATCGAGGTTGGAAGGAAAGGGTGAAGATACCAGAATAACAGGTGGGGTGAGGGGAAATAGCACAAGCTGGAAAGTCCTTAAAGACAAGAGATTCTGCAGATGCTGGAAATCCGGAGTAACATACACAAAGTGCTAGAAGGAGTTTTCTCTAACTTCCCAACTCCATCTTTCAAGGATCAAGGATCAACTTTATTCTCCATACACACCTGCGTGCATTAGGAATTTGCTGTGGTGTGTTAGCACAACATGCAATAAAAAACAGTAACATTCAATAACAATAAGAATAAAGAAATATGTAAAACTAAACATAGGGGTTGGAATATTGATAGATAATAAAATGTGTACAAATACACAAATACCAGCATGTATTTATGATGTAAACTGCATTATAAAAGGTGGTTTAAAGTGTTTACTGTGTAGTGCAGTGACTGAGTAATAGATAGAGGGAGCTGGGGCAGCTAACTAGAAGAGTTGACTAGATTAATTGCCTGGAGAAGAAACTTCTAAGATGGTGTGAAGATTTTGTTTTAATAGGCCTATAGTACTTTCCAGAAAGGAGCCATTGGAAAAGGCAGTTTGCTGTGTGGGTTGTTTCAACCTGCCAGTTGGTTATCCACAAAATTTTTCATTTGATTCCAAAGATTTTCCATCTGAAGCGCTGTGCAACCTCCTGGTTATTTTGTAACTGGCTCTAGTTACTGCATAAAACAAGGCTATGCAATAATCCTGACTTATTTCTGGGAAACAATTTAGTTGTAGCTGACCATAAGGCATCAAGTCTAATGCAGTGACGACATCTGTGACCTACTTCACAACTTCAAAAGGTGCATTCAGGACCGGTGGCCTCCTCACTGTGGTTTTGGCCATTTTCCCAGTCATCATGTCAACGTTCCTGTTTGCTCTGGGACATGGACATGTGATTTGCACATTAGAATACTCACTGCACTTCATTGTTGGAAATAAGTGATCTAAGGAATTGTAAACTCATAATCTGCTGTTCTAATATTTGAAAATCCTCAGTGTTCAGCAGGTGGCTCATGCTCCTTTTAAATGAACTGGGATTCATTTGTATACTCTATTTAAATTGACCGGAATCCCATTCCAACTCTCCTTTTAATTGCACTGGGGCCCTGTTTCCTACGCTCAGGTCTGTCTTTAAATTCAGCTGGCTCACTGAAAGATTCATGATATTACTGTGCAACATTCTGGTTCTCTTTCCCAAGCTCTCTTCAGACTTGCTGGGGCCCCTTTGAGTGCTCAATTTAAACTCATTGAGCTGCTTTCCAATGCTCCTTCTAAAATCACTGGGGCCTTGTTCACATGGGTCTTTTGGACTCACCAGGGCCTCATGCCCGCACTTCTTTCAGGCTGTTTCACTGAAAAGTTCATCCTATTGCTGTGCAACATTATTTTTAAAAAGTAAATTAATAGTGTGTTATGGAGTCATAGAGTTTAGAGCACTACAGCACAGAAACAGGCCCTTTGGCACAGCTAGTTCATTCTGTAACTGTTAACACATAGCTGCATCATAGCCCTCCATATCCATCCCATACATGTACTTATCTGAACCTCTCATAAATGTTGCAATCGAACCCGAGTCAATCATTTTCTCTGGCAGTTCGTTTCACACACACAACACCCTCTGAGTTCCCCTCAGGCTCCCCTTAAACATTTCACCTTTCACCCTTAACCTATGACCTCTAGTTCCACCCAACGTCAGTGGAAAAAGTCTGCCAGCATTAACCCTACTTCTACCCATCGTAATTTTGTATGCCTGTATCAAATCTCCACTCATTCTATGGTCCAGGGAATAAAGTTGAATAACCTATTCAACCTTTCCCTACAACTTACATCCTCAAATCCTGGCAACATCTTTGTAAATTTTCCATGTTGGTGATTTAATAGGAGCATTATCCAATAGTCAGGAAAATCTGCCAGCTTAGAACTACCAAAGTCTCGAGGGGTGCCAGTTATTTCGCACATGGATGAAAGACTTCTTGTTTCAGTGACTTGACCAATATGTTATCAAGCTACCCAAGAGGAGCCTGTAGGTGTGACAAATCACAGGTTACTTGCTCCACTGCACTTTTCATTACTGTGCTTTACTGTCAGCTGCAGTTTAGTGTATCGTTTCCTCACCTAAAAGTTATGTGAAGACAATGTCTGGACTCACTCACATCTCTGTGCCCGCAATGAATGATCACCATGTGAAGGAAGTGCTTTCCTTAGGTTAGTTTCTGTTTGCTGCACGTGGAAAGTGCAAAATGCAGGGACTTTCTTCGACTGATTTCCTTCCCAGCATGTGGGCATTGTTGGCACTTATCACCAATTGTCCCCAGACAGAGGAAGCAGTTATAATCAACCTCATTGGTGAGTCTGGACACACTTAAAGGACAGACCAGGTAAGTACAGCTGACTTCTTTCATTAATGTACTTGTAGATTGGAACGTCACCTTGCTGTGGTGGAGAGGCTTGTGAATTCCAGAGATTCCGAGTGCGATCCCATCTGGAATTTAACAGCCTGGAGCTTAACTCCTAGTAGGGTCACCAAAGGAGTAAGCTTTTGGGGGGATATTCCAGACAAAGAGTGAACCAACCAAGACATCAATGATGGAGTCAGTGGAAGATGATAGCACATCACAATGGCAGTGAAGGCGGAGAAAAGATGCAAGAACGAAGAGCTTCCAGTCATCTTTCATTCCATGCCACTGGACCCTGACCTTAGTTTGTCAAGGTCCGTGTGGTGACAGCCTATGCATCAGCCTCTCCAAATTAAACAAATTCACACACAGGCGTTCTCCGCTAACAGAATCCACCCTAACATCCCGGATTAAGTCCCATGGCAATCAGCAAATGGTGAAGTGAGCTTGATTATGAAGACTAGAAGCTTGTAGGGTGTGGAAGCCAGATCGGCTTCTTCAGCCACTTGAAGACCCAGCAACAGACAACCCCTTAGCACAGGGTTTCCCAACCTTTTTTATGCCATGGACCAATACTATTAAGCAAGTGGTCTGTGGATCCCAAGTTGTGATCCCCTGCCTTAGGAGAACATCAGGCTGAACTCGAGTTATTGCATGACTGCTAGATGGGTGTTTACTTCGGAGAGATGAGAGATAGCACATGTTGGAATCTGGTGCAACAATAAATGAGCTGTTCATTTGCCTCTATAGATGCAACTCGGCCCATTGAGTTCCACCAGATTCTGATGGGTTTTTACAATGATCCACTAAATGTTCAATTATTACCATTACTAAGCCTATCAATTATATTTCAGATTTTATTGATATCTGAAGTTCAATCCCTAGTTGTCATTGTGGGATTCAAACGTGTGTCTTTGAATCAATGGTCCAGAGCTCTGGCTACTGGTTCAATAACTTAACCACTATTAATTCTGTGTCACAATATGTAGCCACTGAACAGTTTCCAAGGTTTGTTTCCATTGACTTCAATGGAAGGGAATTTCAGATGCAGAGCTCAATAATCCATATATTGCCCTTTAGTACTTAGGGCACACAACATGAATTTTTATCTCCTGTTGCCCGCCTGTAGTTTCACCAAAGTGTTATAAGCTCCATCTATTTCAAAGTGGAGCCAAGGAGTGCTCCAGTGTTCTGGTCAGACACTATCCTTCTACCATCATGGGTCCATAATTACATTATTGTACCATAACTGGTTGTCACTTTTCCTACTTACAACATGACACTTCAAAAGCTTCTTTATTGACTAAAGCAATTGAGAAGTCCTGAGGTAATTAAATTTATTATAGAAGTGCAAATACTTTTATCATATCTGCAGTGTGATAACTGTTCCATTCTGCCCAAGGCCACAAGAGACTGCAGAGAGTTATGAATGCAGACTAGTCTATCAAAGAAACCAGCTTCCCCTCTGTTAACTTTGTCCACACTTCCTTCTGCCTCGGGAAAGCAGCCAAAATAGTCAAAGATCCCTCCCATTGCAGTAATTGTCTCTTTTCACCACATTCATCAGGGAGAAAATAAAAAAAGATTGAAAACGAGTACCACCAGTGTCAGAATCAGACTCAGGTTCATAATCATGGACATGTGTTGTGAAATATAACTCAAAAACAGCTTCTATCTCATTGTTTTAAGACTCTTGAATGGACCTCATATTGAGTCATAGATACTTCACCTCAATGAGTCCATGCCAACCACATTGTCCATTTAGCTAATCTCAGATTTTCTGCATTTGGCCCATAACCTTCAGTTCCCTTCTTTCCATGTGCCTATCCAAATGCTTCTTAAATAATACCATTGTACCCGCCAGTACCTCTCCAAAATGCTCGCTTTTTGCTGTTTGCGCAATTTGTTCTTCTTTTCATGCTTTGGGTGTCCGATGTTTTCTTTGAACAGGCTGCATGGTGTTTCTTTGTTTTGTGGGCTGCCTGCAGGAGGACGAAGCTCAGAGTTGTGTTCTTTGATAATAAATGAACTTTGACCTTGAGTTGTAGTTGTATGATGAAGATGAACTCATAATCTCTCAATCTACTTCATCGTGTTCCTTGTACCTTATTTGTCTACCTGCACTGTACTTTCTTTGTCGGAGAATATTTTGCATTCTGTTACAGTTTTTCCTTTTAAAATACCTCAAAGTACTTGAGTATGGAAAGATCTTAGATGGGATGCAGATTAAACTTTTCACTGTATCTTGGTCTGAGGTCTGAGGCCTCCATCGATCAGAGATGACCAAGGATGTTGCATCCAAGCTGTCTAGATATGCAAGCATGGGCAGTATGATATGGAGAGCAAGTTGTTTCAGCGTAGCAAGCTCCCCCCTCACCATGCAACTAATGAACCCAAAGAAACGCCAGAGACCAATAGAGTTGATACCAGCAAAGCCGCAGGAGTTGCCAGTCAACATTGAACTCAATGTAGGACTACCTTAAGGATTCCAGCTCCAGAATTTTCCCTTGGTGTTTATTCCCAAAGCTTACCCCATGTGTGGGTATAGCTGCAAGGCAGCAGAGGTCTGAGATCAGGAGTTTTCTTTCTCCTAGATGAACTGCCAGCCATGGCTGATGAATCCAATCTGCCCTGAAGTGACTGGTTTTAAGGCATCAGTAACCTGTCTTTGCCCCTTGTCCTGTCAGTGGAGATGGTTCCACCGGGCTTAGTAGCTAAGTCCCATGGGAAGGCCAGGACCTGGACTTGGTTGTCAGAGGCTACTTGAGTTGAATGCCATTGACAGCATCTTATAGATAGGGAGCGCTTGTCCCTACTACCACCTCCAGCTATGGCAAACTTAAGGTATATGAATCTTGGTACATGTGACTGTAATGAGTATTTTTGTCATGTTACAATCAATCCCTTCTGTAAATCATTGTTTATCCATAAATACTACACCTATTTGTTGTGGAATATGCTCTCAGTGGCCACTTCATTAGGTACCTCCTGTACCTACCACACTGCCACTGAGAGTATGTTCATGGTCTTCTGCTGCTGGAGTCCAAGCACTGCAAGATTTGACTTGTGTGTTGAGAGATATTCTTCTGCACACTGCTCTCGTAGTGTGTGGTTATTTGAGTTTCTGTCACCTTCCTGTTTGCTTGAACCAGTCTGGCCATTCTCCTCTGACCTTTCTCATTAACAGGGTGATTTTGCCACACAACTGCCACTGGAGGCTATTTGTTTTTCACACCATTCTCTGTAAATTCTGTTGGGTGTGAAAATCCCAGGAGATCAGTTGTTTTTGAGATACTCAAACCACCCAGTCTGGCACCAACAATCAGTCTATGATCAAAATCACTTAGATCACCTTTCTTCCCCACTCTGATATTTGGGCTGAGCAAATGAACCTCTTGACAATGTCTGTATGTTTTTTACACATTGAATTGCTATCACATGATTGGCTGATTAGATATTTGCATTATGAGCAGATGTACAGGGGTGCATAATAAAGTGGCCACTTTGTGTATAACTGCAGCTACCATCGTTACATTTTTCTGCTTACAGTTCTGTTTCAGGATGAAAGTTAGGATGCTCACCAGCATTCAGCAGAGCTCCTTGGAAGCAAAGCTAGGGGAAATATCATTTCTGTTCACTTTTTAGAAGACCAACGTCACTTTTTTGTCATTTTTCCTAGTTATGTGTGCTGAAACAAAGCACGGAGACCTAAAGAACAGGGAGTTTTGTTTTAACTTAGTTCAGTTCAGTGTACAACTGGGAAGTAGAGATATCCCTGGTTTTGATCTCTTAGTGCACAAGTAAAAAGCCAAACAGAGATTGAATGACGGAATGAGCAGCTACGTGTGAATCCTGCACTACATAGAATTAGAATCAGATTCAAAATCACTCTATTGTGAGTATGTGAAACATACCAGAATTGATTGTGGTTTAGTGTCAAACATAAAACACAGGACAACACCATAAACAGAACACACAATAGCAACCAAGAGCTTACAAGACAATAGTGCAAACAACCATGAGCGATCAACAATTAGTGCAAATGACAATAATTCAATTTAAATAAATGTGAACATATGAAGAGACTCAATAATTAACAACAGACCAAGAAGAGCAGGAAAGACCATCTTACAGATGTTATGCAGGGACAGTTAGTGTATTACACTTGAGTAAATTTCATAGAGAAGCTGGATAACTGCCGGAAAGAAGCCTCGGAGATGATCTGTAGTCCTGGTGGTGAGGAACTTGTCGTGTCTCCCTGATGGCATTTGGTATCAAATTGTACTCACTAACACAAGAAAATCTGCAGATGCTGGAAGTTCAAAGCCACACACACAAAATGCTGGAGGAACTCAGTAGGTCAGGCAGCATCTAGGGAAAGGAGTTGAACAATTGACATTTTGGGCCAAGACCCTTCTTCCGGACAGGAAAGGAAGGGGAAAGGATTCACACTAAGCTGGGGGGAGGGAGGAAGGTGGTAGGTGATGGGTGAAACTGGGAGAAGGGGAGGAATGAAGTAAATTGCTGGGAAATTGATTGGTGAAAGAGATAAAGGGCTGGAGGAGGAATCTGAGAGGGGAGAATAGAAGACCATGGAGGAAAGGGAGGGGGAGGAGCACCAGAGGAAGGTGATGGGCAGGTAAGAAAAGAAGGTGTGTGAGGAAAATAGGAATGGGGAATGATGGGTGGAGGATTACTGGAAGATGTGTTTCTGTGCGGGGGAGAGAGCAGGGAAATGGAGAACTAAAATTGTACTGAGATACAGTGAAAAGCTTGTCATGCATTCTGTTCATTCAGATCAAATCATTGTGCAGTGCCTTGGTTGAGGTAGAATTATGTAAATAAAAGAATAACATGCAGAATAAAGTATAGCAGCAGCGGGGAAAGTGCAGTGTAGGTAAGCAGTAAGATGCAAGATCATAATGAGCCAGATTGTGGGATCAAGAGTCCAATTTATTGTAGTAGGGAGCAGTAGAGCTGAAGCTGTCTCTGAGCATGGTGGCACATGGTTCAGGCTTTACTCTCTTCTGCCCGTGAGACGAGCAGAGAAGACAGAATGTCTGGGGTTGGTGGGATCTTTGATTATGCTAGCTGCTTTACTGAAACAGCAAGATGTATAGATGGTTACAGTGATGTGCTGGTGTGGGCTGTGTCTACAACTCCTTGTAGTTGCCATAACAAGCCATTATGCATCTAGTTAGGATGATTTCTCTGATGCATCAGAAAAAAATTGTAAGGGTTGATGGGGACATGCCAAATTTCTCTGTCCTTCTGAGGAAGTAGAGGCATTTGTGAGTTTTCTTTCATTTAACGATACAGCACAGAGCAGCCCGTTTCACCCCTTCAGCCACTTCTCCCGGCAACCCACTGATTTAACCCCACCCTAATCATGGGACAATTTACAATGACCAATTAACCTACTGACCAGTACATCTTTGGACTATGAGAGGAAACTGGAGCACCTATAGGAATTCCATGCACACACAGGAAGGAACATACAAGCTTACTTACAGAGGATGCTGGAATTGAACTTTGAACTCTGAAGGCCCGAGCTGTAATAGCATTGCAGTAACCACTATACTACTGTGGCGCTGCAAGTCTTACACAATGTATACGTGGTTTCCTCTAGGATAGACTATTGGTGTTGCGTACTCCGAAAAATTTGACTCTCTCAACTCTCTCAACCTCAACACCATTGACGTGGTCAGGAGCATGTGCACTGTCAACCTTCCTGAAGTCAATGGTCATCTCTTTTGTTTTGTTGACATTGAAGGAAATGTTGTCATGACCCCATGTTACTAAGCTTTCTATCTCCTTGCTATACTCTGATGCTTTACTATTTGAGATATAGTTTATATTCCTGGAGATTTTTGTAAGGAACTCATCTGAGTGCAGTCATGTTGTGATAAAGTGCATTAAAATAAAGATGAGACCTTTAGTATAGTTGAATTTAGAAATGACAAAGACATGGTAATGTTTCAACAATATCTACTGTGAGCCGGAAGTTGAATTGGGCATGTTTTGGAGGTGGAATTAGACAGCCTTTGACAGAAAGAATATCAGGCCGCAGCCTTGGTTCAGGCCAAACTGGATGATAAAACAGAAATTTCCCAAAACCTTCAAACTGTTAGACAGAGCTAGTGCTTCAAGTTGAAGAAGAAACAAGAAGCAATTTGAAGAGGGGCTGTGGAAGGCTTGGACAAGACAAGGTGAATATCTCAGGATGGCATGATTGTGGGTGGTGGGTGGGGGGATGAAATCCTAAAAGAGAGGTAGTAAACTTTAACTTTGATGGCAAATGCAGGTCATAACATTTATTAGAGAAATTTTGGAGAAATGGAAACATTGTGATAGTCAGACAATAAAATGGACACTCAGGTACAATGGAAGAGAAAGAGTGGGATATTAAATGGCAGTAATAGAATGCAATCATTGATATTGGGCTTTATAAGGAGGGTTTTTCAAGGGAAAGTATGGGATCAGAGGAGCGAGGTGCTATATAAAGATAACAATTAGCTTTTCTTGTCACTTGCTCATTGAAACATACAGAGAAATGCTTTTCTTTTGCATCACTACAAATTAGTTAGGATTGTACTGGACAGCACGCAAGTATCGCCATGCTTCCAGCACCAACATAGCATGTCCACAACTCATTAACCATAAGCCATATGCCCGTGGAATATGGGAGGAAACTGGAGCACCTGGAGGAAACCCACATGGTCATAGGGGAGACGTACAAACTCCTTACAGACTGCGGTGGGAATCAAAAACCAATCTTACAGTTGATGGCTGTAAAATATCGTGCCAACTGCCAAGCTGCCCCTAAACAGGGAGATGAGTCATCATTAACGGAAATGAAGTGAAGGTACATGAAATAGAACTCGAAATAGAGATGAAACTCATTAGAACATCAAAGGTGAGAGGAAGGCCTGGCCTGCTGAACAACAGATAGGTCAAGGTAACTTCATGTCCACCTGTGCAGTTAGATCACTCTTTAATTTATTGGTGTATCTGGAAGTCTTATTCTGCAATCAAATTCAAAGCAGGGTTAGTTTAAGGAATCCAACATTAACTCTGTGAATGTAACAGGCATCTAAACCTCACAAAACCCTCTAGCAAATTTCTATAGATATACCATGGAGAGTATTCAATTGGTTGCATCACCATCTGTTACAGAGGGGCCACTGCACAGAAGCAGAAAAAGCTCAGAGACTCACCAACTCTACCATGGACACTGGACTCTTCATCATCGTGGAGATCTTCACAAAGTGATGCCTCAGAAAGGCGTATCCATCGTGAAAGGCCCTCACTACCCAGGAGTAGCACAGAGGTGCTGCTCATGCTGCACAAGAACAGGCACTGAGTACAAGAGCAATAGAAACAGGGGTCCAGCATGGAAAGACCCAAAATCCAGATTCACAACAAATCCGTTGAAACCATCCAGCAGGGTGCAAGATGCAGGCGGGGACAGCACACACTGAATGGCACAACTGAGTTGTAGGAACTGTGTACAGGAACATTTCTGTTGAGAAGGGATTGGACACGCCCAATCCAACTGGAAAACACATGAGAAGATAGTGGAGAACTAACATCCTGTGGGCTTTCCAAACACAGACTGATAGATAGATACTTTATTGATCCCAAAGGAAATTATAGTGTCACCGTAGCATTACAAGTGCACAGATACACAAATATATAAATATTAAAAGAGAAATAAGAAAGAATAAAAAATAAGTTACCTTAAACAGTCTAACAGGAGGGGTTCATCATTTCCCTGGCTATAGGTAGACTCATTATAGAGCCTTTTGACCAAGGGTAAGAATGTCCTCATATAACATTCTTTGGAGCAGTGCAGTTGTCTTGGTCTATTACTAAAAGTGCTCCTCATGCAGACGGTGAGAAACATTGTCCAGAATTGTCCAGATTTTCTGTAGAGTCCTTTGTTCTACCACAGTCTCCAGTGAGTCCAGTTTGACTCCTGTAACAGAGCTACCTTTTCTAATCAGTTTATTGAATCTGCTGGCATCACCCATGTTGATGCCACTGCCCCAACGCACCAGCACACCACCACAAAGAAGATTATACTGGAGACAACAGACTGGTAGAACGTGTGATGGAGAGGCTGCCATACTCTGAAGGACCTCAGTCACCTCAGGAAGTAGGGGTGATTCTGGCTTTTCTTGTGCACAGCCTCTGTGTTGGTGCTCCACTCAAGTCTGTCATCCAGGTGCACCCCTAGGTACTGTAGGTCCTCACCATATCCACATTCTCACCATCTATATAGTAACAGGAAGCTGTGCAGGTTTAGTCTTCCTAAAATCCAACACCATCTAATTTGTCTTACTGATGTTGAGCTGCAGATGATTCCGCTTGCACCATTTGACAAAGTGCAGTACAGTCCCCTGCTGGGTCCCAGTGCTGCTTATAGCCATGTTTGACACACAGCTCTGAAGCCGCACTAACTGCGGCCTGCCAGTCAGGTAGCCCATTATTCAGGATACAATGGAAGTGCCAACCTGCATTGAACGGAGCTTTTCCCCCAGCACTGTGGCCAATGTTATTGAAGGCACACAAGAAACCCAAAAAACATGATCCTCTTAGTGCTGCCCTGCTTATCCAAATGGGAGTAGGCTCTGCTCAGCAGGTAGATGACAGCTTTGTTGACTCCAATGTGCTCCTGGTAGACAAGCTGCAGGGCATCAATGGCTGATTTGACCAGGGTTCAGAGGTGAGAATGGACCAGCCTCTCTGGGGTACTGGCCAACCAGCCAGGGCTTGAAAGAGCAGGTAGAAAGGATGTGGAAGTTTAAAGCCAGAGTAATCCCAGTGGTGAGAGGAGCTCTTGGAGCTGTGGCACCTGGACTGGGAGAATGGCTCCAACAACTCTGGGAAGCAACATCTGAGTCTGCCATCCAGACGAGTGCTCTACTAGCAACAGCAAGGATACTGTGCCAAACACTCAAGTTTCCAAGCCTCAACCCGAGACTGAGGGAAAATATACATGCACAGCACCCATAAGGGAAGAGGAAAAAATGTATCTTATTATAATTTGTAGTATATTTTATGTATTGCATTGTACTGCTGCTGCAAAACAACAAATTTTAAGACATATGTCAGTGATAATAAGCCTGATTCTGATATATGGCTTCAGGTCAAAAGTATAAAAGGGATGATATAGAATTTTGCCTTGGTTGCAATTAAAATAAGCAAAGTAATTAGAGTAAGTACGGAACAGTCATTGGTCACTTTGAGAGAAACATTACCTCCCACTCATAACATTTAATCACAATGCAAATTTGATTCAACTGAGTATCAAGTCTCATTTTTTCCACATAATTTCCCATATAGCCTCTTTATTTAAATAGATTAATTTGTGTTCGCTATTTATTTAAATTCTGGCCTTCAGCTTGATCCTTATTTACATGTTTCATTCCAAGTTTGGTCTCTTGAATCTAGTCCACTGATTTGACTGGCAGGTAGCAATGTGCGCGTGCTTAGCGACAAATGTCAGAAATCCAAATATAAAATTGATGATTAAATGTCTTTGCTGATTGGAGGCGCCGTTACCGTTTTCGCTGCTGAATGCTATCTGATGGAGGTACAATTGCTTCTATTAAAGAACTGCAACTAGTGCTGATTCTCATTCATTTCCATGGAGATTGCTTAATTGTGCAACTTGGTTGCTTGCACAGAAGTCCCTGCACCAACGTTATGTAATTAGAGGCGATGCAGAGCAGCTCCCTGGGGTTACTGCCAATAGTCACAGATGAGGTGCAAATGAATTGTAATTAGCTTTCAGGTTACCCAGACTGAAGCTCTGACAAACAAGCACAGAGTGCCCCTTCACAACAACTTTCAACTGTTTGTCAAATTAACCCTTCGTTAGGATTAGATAGTGCTGCTCGTTGTCTCCGCTCTGATTTGTGTGATCGGTTTTCTTCTATACTGACACACCAATTTTAAGTATCTTCAATCCTGGGGTTTTCTGCATCTTCCCCACTATCATGTTCCTCACATAAGCAGTCCCCCCCCCCCCAGATCTTTACCATATTGGAAGGGATTTTGTACATCAGAAAACTAACATATGTGTAAGGTCCCTGCAAACAGTCTAATTGCTACACCTACCCATTCACCTCCTCCCTCACCTCCATTCAGAGCCCCAAACATCCTTCCAGGTGAAGCAACACTTCACCTGCATATCTGCTGGGGTCCTTTATTGTGTCCGGTGCTCCCGATGGTGAGACCCATTGGAAATTGGGGCACCGCTTCGTCACGCACCTCCACACCATCTGCCTCAAGTGGGACTTCCTGGTGGTCAAACAACTTAATTCCGATTCGCATTCCAACGTTTCAGTCCATGGCCTCCATTAGGGTAGAGGAGCAATGCCTTATGTTTTCTCATGGCACTCTCCAACCTGATGGCATGAATATCAAATTCTCCTTCCAGTGAACAACTTCTTCTCCATGCTGACATTCTACTTCTTCTCACCTGCCTATTCCTTTTCCCTGAGTCCCTCCTCTTTCCCTTTCTCTTATGGTCCACTCTCCTCTCCGATCAGATTGTTTTTTCACCACCACTTGGCTTCACCTGTCACCTTCCAGCTAGCCTCTTTCCCCTCCTCCCACTTGTTTATTTTGGCATTTTCCTCCTTCCTTCTCAGTCCTGAGGAAGAGTCTCAGCCCAAAATCTGACCGTTTTCTTCATTCTTGTTCTTCAATCTTCATTCTCATAGATGCCGCCTGACCTGCTGAGATCCTCCAGCATTTTGTGTGTGTTGTTTTGGATTTCCAGCATCTGCAGAATTTCTGGTGTTTCTCATGTGAATAAGGTAACCAGAAAGTACAGTGTTTAAGCAAAAACCTTTCACTTCTGGGATCCTGAGCATAAAATTAGATTCATTATGTTCCTGTTCAGAAACAAGTGCAGAGTTCCAATTTAGGAGGATAAGCTCCTCTACACCAAGAGCCAGAAATACTTGCAAAGCTATTCATTTTGAGCAGTGGAAACAGCCTGAAAAAGGGCTAATCATGTTGTACACTGGTCCTCTTCGAGCCTTGAACTAAAAGGATCCTTTGCTGAAAAGTTATTGAGCTGATGCTAACTTACCGGCTGATTGTTTTCAGAAATTTGTTTTTATATTGGATTTCTAGTACCTGAAGTATTTTGCTTTAGTATTGATTGTACTGCAAATGTTCATTGTCAGCCTGTGTGTGGGAGACAGGGTGGAATATACAGCTGGGTTCACAATAAGTGATCAATTCTATCACAAAAATGAAATGTATGCCCAGTCAAACAATAGAGGCAAGTGATTAGACAAACCACTTGCATTGAATTGACTTTATTTCTTATATCCTTCACATGCATGAGGAGTAAAAATCTTTACGTTACATTTCTGTCTAAATGTGCAATGTGTAATTTATAGTAATTTGTAATAAATAGTATGTACAATAGGACAGTCAATATAGCTTAGAAATACAATTGTGTCAGTGTGAATTAGTCAGTCTGATGGTCTGGTGGAAGAAGTTGTCCCGAAACCTGTTGGTCCTGGCTTTAATGTTACGGTACTGTTTCCTGTATGGTAGCAGCTGGAACAGTTTGTGGTTGGGGTGACTCGGGTCCCCAATGATCCTTCGGGCCTTTTTTACACACGTTTCACTGTAAATGTCATGAATAGTGGGAAGTTCACATCTACAGATTCACTAGGCTGTCTGCACCACTCTCTGCAGAGTCCTGCGATTGAGGGAAGTACAGTTCCCATACCAGGCAGTGATGTTATCCAGTCAGGATGCTCTCTATAGTGCCCCTGTAGAAAGTCCTTAGGACTTTGTTCATTCGTATGACATGGGTGATCAAGGTCTTTCCATGACCACAAAGGTTCTTGGAAAATTTTTCGACAGAAGTGGTTTGCCATTGCCTTCTTCTGGGCAGTGTCTTTACAAGATGGGTGATCCCGGTCATTACAATACTCTTCAGAGATTGTCTGCCTGGCGACATGGTCGCATAATGAGGACTTATGATATGTACCAGCTGCTCATACAACCATCCATCACCTGCTCCCATGGCATCACATGACCCTGATGGGTGGGCGAAGCAGGTGCTACACCTTGCCCAAGGGTGACCTGCAGGCTAGGGGAGGGAAGGCTTGCCTTACACCTCTATTGGTAGAGATGTATCTCCACCCCAGCTCCCAATTTAGAGATACAGGATGGTAACAAGCAGTTATGGCCCACCAAGCCCATGCTGCCCAATTACACCCAAGTGACCAACCCGAAAGTCTTTGGAATGTGGGAGGAAACCGGAGTAGGTGGAGGAAATCCACACGGTCACGGAGAGAATGTACCAACTCCTTACAGGCAACAACAGGAATTGAACCTAGGTCACTAGCGTTCTGCAATTTTTCTCTGAGCGCTATGATACCGTGTCACCCTGACATACCATACCAATGCATTTCAACAAGATTACCCCTCAGTCTCCTAAATTCCAAAGATTAAAGACCCAAACTACTAAATCTCTTTTGGTCCGCCAAACATTTGATCCCAGGAATTAGTCTGGTCATAGAGTCTTAGAAAAATATGGCATGGAAATGGCATCTCTATGGCATCTTCATATATGGCATCTTCAAAATATGGCATCTTCAGCCCATCTAGTCTGTGCTGAACCATTTAAACTGCTTATTCCCATTGACATGCTCCTGGCCCATAGCCGTCCATACTTGAATACCACTGTCACCATCTTACAAGCTCATATTCATCTGATCTCCTCTGTCAAGCTATCCAACGCTGATTCTGCACCGCTTGATTGATAATGTTTTGATTATTGATTAAGCAATCTTCCTCTTTCTCTCTTTCACATTCTTTCTTTCATAACAAATAAAAGTTTAGGAAGTATTATTGTTAACATTCTTCTTCCGCACTTCATTCCAGTCCTGATGAAGGGTCTCAGCCTGAAACGTCAGCTCTTTATTCCTCTCCATAGATGCTGCCTGACCTGCTGAGTTTTTCAGCATTTTGCATGTGTTGCTCTAGATTTCCAGCATCTGCAGAACCTTCTGTGTTTTATTTTTGTTAACACTCTCCAAAATTTTGTTTTGCTCACTGCTGTGTCCTTGAAAATTATTCTTTTGTCATCCCATACAGGCAAGAATGTGCATTTGTGTGGTAAAATCCTATCACACAGGAATGCTCCTGAACATAAACTGACCTGGAGTCACGTTAGGAGGTACTGACACAGACACCTATGTGGAGCTTCTTCAAGGAGGAAAGAGAGAGTGGGTGAAAGGTTTAAGAAGGAAATTCCAAAGGATAGAACTTTAACAGGTGAAAGCAATGGTAAATAAATTCAAGAATAATAAAATGCCTGAATTGGAAGAACGCAAATATCACAGTGTTTGACTGGACTGAAGAATTAGTGAGGCAGCAGGATGTTGGTTAATTTGGAGACAATAACAAGTGTAGGTGTGACAACACTGGTACGGGTTAAGCAGCATTGTAGTGTTAGCAGTTAGCACAGAAATTTACAGCACCAGCCAGCAATCAATGATCAGAGTTCAATTCCCGCCACTGACCGTAAGGGGTTTGAATGCTCTCCCTATGACTGTGCAGATTTTCCTGGGTGCTCTGGTTTCCTTCTGCATTCCAAAGACGTACAGTTTAGGGTTAGTGAATGGTGGACACGCTGTATTGATGCTGGAAGGGTGGTGACACTCGCAGGCTGCCCACAGCACAATCATTGCTGCTATGATTTGATCCGAACAACACATTCCTATGTGCGTTTCGATGCTTTAGTGTACACATGACAAATAAATATAATACTTAATCTTTAGAGCTAGCAAAGAAGTCAAATTTGTGGAAATTACAAGGTTCCTGAAAGAAAATTGACCCTTAGTTATGAAACGCAACTAGCAGAGGAGCCGCCCCACAGCTTCACTCAGTTAGGTTCACTGATCCTGCTGTCCGGACCTCAGGCTCTGCATGAGTGAGCTGTGCATATTTTCCCTGTGACTCTGAGAGCTCCATTTTTGACTTTCATTTCAAATAGGCATGTGTTGGTATGTTAACCAGCCACTGTAATTGGGTCTGGTGTATAAGTGAAAAAGACAACCTGGAGTAATCCATGGGAAATTTGAGATGACTGTAAATGGGTGCAGATGTGGTGGGTCAAAGGTTCTGTTTCTGCTCTGCATGATTACAATGCCATAGGGAAAATTGACTGAGAGCATGTTAGAATGGTTGCCTAATTAGAGCAAAGATATGGACAAGGATTTAACCTAGACATGTGCTAAGACATTGTTACAGCTGACAGTGAAATAAAGCTGGTCATAAGCAGCCATAATGATGGCATGAATGTGCAGTTCAAAATTGATAAGCTGTAAAGCTTGACAATTGTGAACTGTCAGGTTATGCCCACAACAACTGCCTGGTAAAGAAGCGAAGCAAGAGGCCAGGGGGGAAAAAAAAGACAAGATAAAAGACAATTTCAAAAATTTCCAACACCTTCTGTTGACAGATCCTGTGCATGTGCAATACTGGATCTTGGGCAAACATCTTGCTAAATTAGGGACAGAGGAGGGATTAAGAGCATTGGAAAGATGAACAAAGGTGGAGACTGACACAATGCTTGCAAATTTTAATGCAGATCGTTTGCATGTACATCACAAATGGACAGGAATCAAGAGTGAAACTTTGGGACTCATGAGAAGTGACAGGTCAGGAACAGGAAGAGAAATCATTGCAGACAATTACCTGTCTCTATTTCAGATTGATGAACTATCATCACAAGGTGGGAAAACTTGGGAAGAAGGCAAATTTTACGTTGCCGAGAATGGAGACAGGGGTTGAAGATGGATTGGAGGCAAAGAGAGGCTGAAGTAAACATGGGACATGTTGTCAGCTGAAAGAGGGTGAAGAAGGCTCCTGAATGAAGGATGCATGAGGAGGAGCAGACAAGGGAAGTCAGAAATTACCAGAATAGGGGGTGAGGAAGAGTGAAAACAAAAGACCATAAGACCACAAAACAGAGGAGTAGAATTAGGCCATTCAGCCTATTGAGTCTGTTCCACCATTTCATCATGGCTGATTTCTTATCCTTCTCGACCCCATTCTCTTACCTTCTCCCTGTAACCTTTGACACCCTTAATAATCAAGAACTTCTCCACCTGAGATCCAGGATTAGGGTGGTAGTTTACCTGAAATTATTGAGTTTGGTGTTGTCATGTCGGAAGATGCTCCTCAAAATTACACCAATTTTTGTCAGAATGGTTTTGTGGAAGTGGAGTGAGAATTAAAATGAGATGCAACTGGAAGCTCAGGGTCACCATTCTGGAACATTAAAGAGGGAGCAGGACAAAGTTGAATATGAAATCAGTTCAGGTGAAGGAGATCAGTATAGATAGGCATGGTGGTTGGCATACCAACCATGGGTGAAGTGACCTGTTTCTATTATCTATATCTCTATGACTATGAATGTAGTGAACACAGAATGTAGAACAGTACAGCGGAGTCTTCTCTGAGAATTAACAATTTGCCATGGTAGAGAGGCTTGAGAGTTCCTGAGATCCCAAAAGTGGAGCTGTCTGGACCTTAGCTCATTGTAGGGTCACCTACAGCAGTGAGGTTTTGGGGGGTGGATTCAAGTGAGTCTTCAACAGTGGAACTAGTGGAAGATGATGATATGTCACAATGGCAGTGAAGGTGGAGGAAGGCTGCGTCAGTGAAGGAGGCCCAGTTGTCTCGCAATTCCAAGCATTGGACCCTGACCCTGATCTGTCAAGGCTTCCCACATTAAACAAAGTCACACACAGCTGTTCTTCATTAAGGGAATAACTCTGTAGAAGAACATCATACCCGACTCGATTGCGTGGTTGTAGGAGTGTAGACGGCCTGTACTCTGCTGTAGAAGTAGTAGTAGTGGATCACTGCCACTGCACAGAGTACAGGCCCTTTGACCTGTTAACCTACTACAAAGCCAATCTGACCCTTCCCTTCCACATAGCCCTCCACTTTCTTTCATCCACGTACCCATAAGACTATAAGACATTGGAGCAAATTAGGCCATTTTTTGCCCAATGAATCTGCTCTCCATTCAATCACGGCTGATATTTTTTTTCCTCAGCCCCACTCCATGGCCTTCTCCCCGTAAGCTTTGATGCCATGGTCAATCAAGAAAATATCAATCTCCACCTTAGATACACCCAATGAGCTGGCCTCCACAACTGCTTGTGGTAACATATTCCACAAATTCACTACCCTCTGGCTAAAGCAATTACTTTGTATCTCTGCTTTAAATGATGCCTATCTATTCAGAGGCTGTGCCCTCTTGTCCTAGACTCCCCCACCATTTAAAACATCCTTTCCACATCTATGAGGAGAGATCGAGTTGCCTGGGCCAATACTCTCCGGAATTCAGAAGAACGAGAGGGGATCTTATAGAAACATTCAAAATTTTGAAAGAGATAGATATGGTAGAAGTAGGAAAGTTGTTTCCATTGGTAGGTGAGACTAGAACTAGGGGACATTGCCTCAAGATTCAGAGGAGAAGATTTAGGATGGAGATGAGAAGGAACTGTTTTTCCCAGATAGTGGTGGAATTCTCTGCCCAGGGAAGCAGTTGAGGCTTCTTCACTAAATATATTTAAGATATAGTTAGATAGGTTTTTACATAGTAAGGGAGTTAAGGGTTATAGGAAAAAGGCAGGTAGATGGAGCTGAGTTTACAGACAGATCAGCCATGATCTTATTGAATGGCTGGGCAGGCTCGATGGGCCGGATGGCCTACTCCTGCTCCTATTTCTTATGTTCTTATGTACTGTGTCTAGGCCTTTCAATATTCGAAAGGTTTCAATGAGATCCCCCCTCATCATTCTGAATTCCAGCGAGTACAGACCGTCAAAAATTCCTCGTGCAATAACCCTTTCAATCCGGAGTCATCTTTGTGAACCTTCTCTGAACCCTCTCCAATGCCAGTACATCTTTTCTAAGGTGAGGGGCCCAAAAGTGTTCACAATACTCAAGGTGAGGCCTCACCAGTGCCATATAAAGCCTCAGCATCACATCCCTGCTCTTGTATTCTAGACCTCTTGAAATGAATGCTAACATTGCATTTGCCTTCCTCACCACCAACTCAACCTGCAAGCTAAAATTTAGGGTGTTCTGTACAAGGACTCCCAAGTCCCTTTGCATCTCAGATTTTTGGATTTACTCCCCTTTCAGAAAATAGGCTGCATATTCATTTCTACTATCAAGGTGCATGACCATGCATTTTCCAACATTGTATTTCATTTGCATCTTTTTTGCCCATTCTGCTAATCTGTCCAAGTTCTGCAGCCTGTCAGTTTCCTCAACACTACCTGCCCTTCCACCAATCTTCATATCATCTACAAACTTGGCAACAAAGCCATCTATTCCATATATGCTGTATTGATATACAGCATAAAATGAAGCAGTCCCAACACTGACCCCTGCAGAACACCACTAGTCACTGGCAGCCAATCAGACAGGGATGATTTTATTCCCACTCACTGCCTCCTACCAATCAGCCACTAACCATGCCACTAACTCTCCTGTATACCATGGGCTCTTAACTTGGTAAGCAGCTTCATGGATGGTACCTTGTCACAGACCTTCTGAAAGTCCAAATACACAAAATGCACTGCATCCCCTTTATCTATCCTACTTGTAATCTCCTCAAAGAATTGCAATAGGTTTGTCAAGCAAAATGTTCCTTTTAGGAAACCATACTGACTGTCTTATCTTGTCCTGTATCACCAAATACTCCATAACCTCATTCTGAGCTGAGCGAAGGGCGCTGAGTAGGCTACGGCCAATTATGGAAAACTCTGAACATCCTCTACATAGCACCATCCAGAGACAGAGAAGCAGTTTCAGCGACAGGTTACTATCGATGCAATGCTCCTCAGACAGGATGAAGAGGTCAATACTCCCCAATGCCATTAGGCTTTACAATTCAACCGCCAGGACTTAAGAACTTTTTAAAAGCTATTATAAATGCTTTTTGAGATATTGATTTAGATGCATATCATATTGTATGTAATTAGTTTTGCTACAACAAGTGTATGGGACATTGGGAAAAAAAAGTTGAATTTCCCCATGGGGATGAATAAAGTATCCATCTATCTATCTTAACAATTGACTCCAACATCTTCCCAACCACTGAGGTCAGGCAAACTGATCAATAATTTCCTTTCTGCTGTTTTCCTCCTTTCTTATAGAGTGGAGTGACATTTGCAATTTTCCAGTCTTCTTGCACCATGACAGTGTCCAATGATTTTTGAAAGATCATTGCTAATGCCTCCACAATCTCAAGTTCTACCTCTTTCAGAAACCTAGGGTGCAGTTCATCTGGTCCGGGTGATTTATGTACCCTTAGGTCTTTCAGCCTTTGAGCACCTTCGGCCTTATGGTAGTAACTGAACTCACTTCCCTTTCTTCACACCCTTCAACATCTGGCACACTGCTAATGTCTTCCACAGTGAAGACTGATGCAAAATACTCATTTAGTTCATCTGCCATCTCCTTGTCCCCTGTTATTATTTCTCCGGCCCTCATTTTTAGGCGGTCCTATGTCCACTCTCATCTCTCTTTTATTTTTTACATACTTGAAAAGGCTTTTATTATCCACTTTGATATTGTTTGCTAGCTTGCTTTCATATTTTATCTTATCCCTCCTAAAGATTCTTTTATTTGCTCTCTGTAGCTTTTCAAAAGCTTCCTAATCCTCTATCTTCCTGCTAATTTTTGCTTGTTGTAGCCCTCTCTTTTGTTTTTACATTAGCTTTGACCTCCCTTGTCAGCCACAGTTGTACTACTTTGCCATTTGAGTATTTCTTTATGTTTCAAATACATCTGCACCTATCTCATTTTTCCCAGAAATTCAGGTCACTGCTGCTGTGCTGACATCTCTGCCGGTCTCCTTCCAATTTACTTTGGCCAACTATTCTCTCATACCACTGTAATTTCTTTTACTGCGCTGAAATACTGCTACATCAGTCTGTTCTTTCTCTCTATCAAATTTCAAGTCGAACTCAATTATATTGTGATCACTGCCTCCTATGGGTTCTTTTATCTTAAGCTCCCTAATCGTCTCTGGTTCATTACATAACACCCCATCTAGTATTGCTGATTCTTTAGTAAGCTCAATGACAAACTGCTCTAAAAAGCCATGTCATAGGCATTCAACAAATTCACTCTCATTCAGCTCCCAACTACAACCATCCTTCTGCCATGATTCAGTGATGGCCACAACATCATACCTGACAATCTGTAATAGTGCAAGAAGATCATCCACCTTATTTCTTATACGCCATGTATTGAGATATAACACTTCAAGTTGTATATTTGCTATCCTTTTTGATTCTGTATCCCTAATGCACTGATGCTCACCATGCTGGCTGCAAATGTACCTTATCATCTGCCTGCCCTTCCTGACAGTCAGACTACATGTTATCTTTGCTTTTTTTACCATCCATCCCACCCTGAATCCCTTTACTCCTGTTCTTACCCCCTTCCCCAAATTAGCTTAAAACCCTCCCCAAGAGCTCTATATTGGCCCTCTTGGATTCAGGTGCAACCTGTCACTTTTGTACAGGGTCATACTTGCCCCAAAGAGATCCCAGTGATCGAAGAACCTGAGTCCTGCCCCCTGCACCAACTTCTCAGCCACGCATTTATCTACCAAACCATCGTGCTTCTGGCCTCAGTGGTGCATGGCACGGGTAGCAATCCAGAAATTATCCATCTGGGACTGCTTGGCAAAAAACCCCTATTTTCCACTTCTCTAGATAAACTCAAGATCGACAACAATTGCATGCCACAGATCACCAGGGACTGTGTGGATGACAAACCGGAGCTGAAATTACTGGAGAAGCACAAAAACCTCTGTGATTTTGATGCAACTGCTGATGACAGAGATTCCATTTGGCATAGGGAGAAGATGCTGTTCAAGGACAGCGCCTATGCAAAATAAATGGGTTATAAATGTTTCAGTAGGCTAATGTTATTGATAATATGCAGTTTGGGACATCCTGCTGTAGAAATGATTTTATGAACGCAAGCATGTAGCACTGAATTGGCAGGAACAATACCAGTTCCAGCTTTGAGAAGGGATTTGACATACTGGGACTATTTCCTCAGGAATAGATTTAATGTAGGTTTTTAAAATGATGATGGGCCATGATAAGCCTTCCTCTTCATGCTGTTTCCTTAGCCTGGTGAGTTCCTGGTAAAATGTCATTCTCTTCAAATTGCCATCTAATGCATGAAGAGTTGGAGGGAGAGAGAGAGTGAGAGAGAGATAAAATGGTTGTGGTGAGTTATTTCAGCACTGAGAGCTTAGTCGCAGAGAGCAGTGAAAACAGTGCAACACGGAGATGCAACATAGATGTAGGGCAATAAACAGTTGACATTTTGGGCCAGGACCTTTCATCAGAACTGGAAAAAGGTGCAGAATCCAGAATAAGAAGGTGGGGAAATATAGATGATCTGGTAGGTGACAGGTGAGAAAGAAAGTAGGTGGGTGGGGGAAGGGTGGTGAAGTAAGAATCTTGGAGGGCATAGGTGGGAGTAGTAAAGGGCCGACGAAGATATGAGAGGGCAGCAGACCATGAAAGGAAGGGAGGGAAGAGGGAACCAGTGGGAGGTGATGAACAGGTGAGGAAAAGAGAAGGGTTAATTAAACTGAACAACGAGAAAAGGGGGAATGAGGGGGGGAGGATCTGCAAATTTAAATCATCTGTGGAATCTCTTGTGTTACTGAAAGCAGAACAAAGCAGCTGGTTAAAAAGCTGTGAAAACTCTGAACTCTGTCCCCTTTAGCGTCACTTGTTGGTCAAGGAAGGCAAATCAGTATCGTTTCCCAAAGGTAGAAATGTTAAACACTAGAAGGCATGCTTTTAGTGTTAGTGATTGGAGGGGGAGGTTTTGTAACAATCCTTGATAATAATTGTTTGATAGATTCAAGAAACTGCAGATGTTGAAATCTGTAGCAACAAACAAGATGGTGGAGGAACTATTCAGTTAACTGCAATTAAAGGCTTAGTTGCCCTTGATCATCAACCCAGGCATCTAGGTATCTCGCCCTGTGTCTTAACAATGATATTACATCACATGCTGACCTTCTATTCAGCTGATTAAAATATTCCCTTCCCCTATTTTTGCATGAAGGTATTTGAGATATGCCTCATTTCTTCATCCTGGTAAAGTTGGAAAAACGTAGTACTGTTCGCCTTACCCGAGGCTTTGTAAGCTGAATTATGCAGCAGAGGTGATATTTTATGCCACAGCGAAACAAAATATCACTTAAATATCACTTCACAATGAGATAACAACGTAGAACCTAATATCATGGGCAGTGGAAATTTGAAACTGTTTTGAGGCAAGCCAAGAATCAGGGGTGTCACAAGAGATCTTCTTCCAGCCAAAGACAGCTGCAAAATAGGATTAAATTCTGGGTTGCTATGCAGGAAAGGGTCACAATGGTTTATAACAGGACATTCACTAACCCCTCTAAATTCTGAACTAACCGGAGCGCATAGATTCAATCCTGGGACAATGTGAATGAAATGGGTACACAATTAACACAATAACCTTGTTTTATTCTGACTTTACACTACGCCTGTCTAAGGCACAAGGTTTGTAGGGCAAAGGAATGCTCAGCATTTCTGGCTGAGGCCCGACGCTGTGTAATGACCTGAAATGTTGACTATCCCTCTGACTCCACAGCTGCTGCTTGACACGCTGTGTTCCTCCAGAAACTTACTGTTATTTCAGGTTCCAGCACCTGCAGTCTCGTGTGTCTCCATGGAGATCTTATTCTAATAGCGGATGATATTCATAAAATCTATGCACCAAAAAATGCTGGAGGAGCTCAACAAGTCGGGTGGCATCTATGGGGGGAAATAAACAGTTGACATTTCAGGTAGAGATGAAGCATTTTGTGTGTGCGACTCAAGAACTCCAGCATCTGCAGAATCTCTGGCTTTATAAAAGCTCACTCTTCTTGTGGTGAACCATCCATATGACGACTCCAGGGATGCTTCCATTCACTTGTTTGTTGTTTATAGAGTCATTAGGCACTTCAGAAGAGGAACATTAGGCCCATCCTGTCAATGCCAAATTATTTTGCATAGTCTCATTGATCCACATCTGGACCACAGCTCTCCATAACCCTCCTGTCTATGAACTCCTCCAAATTAACCTTAAATGCTGAACTCGAACCTGAATCCACCACTTCCCCTGGCAACTTGTTCCACATTTACACCACCCTCTAAGTGAAGAAGCTTCCCCTCAGGTGCCCCTTAATGTATGAATCACTAAAAACAATCTCCTGACAAAAGGACTAGAAATTATATTAAATAAACAACATATGAATTTGTGCAATGTGATTAACCTTTATTTAAAATCCAGTTGCTAAGCTTCATTAAGCTCAGTATACACACGGCAAATTTTGTGCTGGTGGGGGAGTCTAGGACCAGAGGGTGCAGCCTCAGAGTTAGGGGCACATCCATTTAGAATGGAGGTGAGGAGGACTTTCTTTAGCCAGAGGGTGGTGAACCTATGGAACTTATTGCCACAGGTAACTGTAGAAACCAGGTCATTGGGTATTTTTAAGGTGGGGGTAGACAGGTTCTGGATTAGTTAGGGTGCTAGAGGTTTCAGGGAGAAGGCAGGCGAATGGGTTTGAGAGGGAAATGGATCAGTCGTGATGGAATGGTGGAGCAGACTCAGTAGGGTGAATGGCTCAATTCTGCTCCTCTGCCTTATGGTCAATATGCACATCTCATGCATGGGAAGTGCACATCATACACTTGCATCGACACCAATTAATACAGGTGACATTGGATTAGGGTGTAGGATTCTTATTTTACTTGTAGTTTAACTTTGCTATGCTTGTTTGTATTTTTATAGTATAATCACCCATATACCTGCAATTGCTTAGTGAATTTTCCAGTATCTACCATACAGTTGCTTGTGTAATTTTCTAGACACTTCTTAGCTTTCAGTATCAGGTGTCACGCCATTTGAATCTGGCTAATGTATATTGTAGGATAATTGTTATCACTGGAATGCTATTTATCTCAGGTCTGATTATGAGATGAGCATGGGAGATTTTTGCTGTTTTTTCTTTGTTCCCTTAGCTCTCTCTCGTTCATTCTTCGCTCTTGTAACATTACATAAAATAGCCATAAAATCTATGCCTCTGTCTTGACTTCCAAAGAACCTTTGAGTCGTGAAAGTACCAGGATCCAATAGTGGCACAAATGATGCTCCTTTTACAATTTTGTGTACTACAGCTCTGAGGTAAGTGGGTAATAAGGATCTTGACAGAAGGTCAAACCTTACTTGGAGATTTTAGTCTGCTTCTTTATTGCAGAAAGGGCCCAAATCTATCCAGACATTTTGTGGAGAGTCCAGCAGGATGGATTGTGCTTCCTCCCAGCTTTGTTTACCATCTCTCCACCATCCAGCTTCCCAGAAGCCAAGGATTTTAATTCCCATTCCCATTCCAACATGTTGGTACATGACCTCCTCTTGTACTATAATGAGGCCACCCTGTGGGTGGGGGAACAACATCTTATAATGCATCTGGCTACCCTCCAACCTGATAGTATGAATATTGATTTCTCCTTCCAGTGAACGAAAACCCTCCCTCTCCTCTATTCCCCACTCTGACCTTTTACTTCTTCTCACCTACCTATCAATTCTGCCTGGGTCCACTCCTCCCTCCTTTTCTTTGTTGTCCACTCTCTACTCCTATCAGCTTCCATCCTGATAGCATGAAAGTCAATTTCTCCTTCCAGTAAAAAAAAACCCTTCCCCTCCCGTCTTCTATTCACCACTCTGGCCTCTTACTTCTTCTCACCTGCCTATCGCCTCTCCTGGGTCCCCTCCTCCTTCCCTTTTTTCCACCATCCACTCTGTTCTCCTATCAGATTCCTTCCTGTCCACCCTTTTACCTTTCCTGCCTACCTGGCTTTACCTATCACATTCTAGGCATCCTATTTCCCCTCCTCCCATCTTTTTATTCTGGCATAAGACCATAAGATCATAAACTATAGGAGCAGAATTCGACCCATTGAGTCTGCTCTGCTATTCAATCATGGGCTGATCCAATGCTTCCAGTCATCCCCATTCCCCTGCCTTCTTGATGCCCTGGCTAATCAAGAACCTATCTATCTCTGGCTTAAATGCATCCAATGACCTGGCCTCCACAGCCACTTGTGGCAACAGATTCCACAGATTTACCACCCTCTGACTAATGTAATTTCTCCGCATCTCTGTTCTCAATGGACATCCTTCAATCCTGAAGTCGTGCTCTCTTGTCCCCTTTCCTGCACAATGGTCTGGGCCCGAAATGTCGACTGTTTTATTTCCATAGGTGCTGCCTGACCTGCTGAGTTCCTCCAGCATTTTGTGTGTTGCTTTGGATTTCCAGCATCTGCAGAATTTCACATGTTTATGTATCTGCTCTCCACACCAGTCATAGAGTCATAGACTCACAAAGCACAGAAAAAGGCCCTTCAATCCAACTTGCCTATATCATGCAAGTTAGTCTCACTCCTGGAATATTTCCCTGATCATCTCACCCACCTAGCATCCATACCTTTTGGCAAAACCTATCGGGCCTTTTCCACGCCCTATCTTGCACCTCTAATCTTCTCTGCTCTCTGTCAGGATCTGGCATGAGACAAGTGCGAGTATAATGATAAAGATAAAGATTAGGTTAACTTGTCACGTACATCGAAACATACAGTGAAATGTGTAGCTCAAAGTAACCCACATTGTTGCCATGCCTCGAGCATGCGCACAACTCACTATCCCTAACCTGTGCATCTTTATAATGTGGGAGGAAAGCAGAACACTCAGTGGAAACACATATAGTCACAGGGAGAATGTAAGAACTCCTTACAGACAGTGGCAGGCATTGAACCCCGATCTGGCACTGTAACGTGTTACGGTAACTGCTACACTACTGTACTGCTCTATATCACACAGTCTGTGTTCCACCACAGTATGTGTACAGGTCCTGGAATTGCTGATCCTCATGTGCTTGACATTTGCATTATAAAATTAAACTCTTGTTGCCTCAATCAAAAGTGATATATATCCTCTCCGTCGTGTTGCTTCAGTGCAAGTTTCCACAGGTTGAATAATCCTCATGTATCTGTGCATTTCTATTAAGATAATTGTATGTGGCCCAATCTAACACCCAATGTAGGAGGTGTAAAAGGGACAATTAATTCCTAAATAGTCAAGGAAAGCATTTTTTTCCAAATAGGCATTGTGTTATTATGCGTGTACATAATAAAAAACTTCATTTTCCAGGGGGCTCTGTGGGTGGATCACCCAGAACCAGAAATAATGCAAGTGATCTTGTCGCACATACTTGGGCTGGAGCAAAAGCTGTTGTTGAAACTCTGTAAATAAATAGTTCTAGTATTTTTACCCATGCTGTTTGTCTTTACAAAGACCAAACATAACATGGTGTCAGAAGTCAGTGCGAGGTCTAAACACGGACACTAAATGAATACTGTGAACGACTGAAGAAAGAGATGCCAGATGGAGAGTGATGGAACAAAGCAGGCCAGTGAGGTGACAGAGTACATTGTGTCCTGAAGTACACTGGATTCACCAAGAAATCCAGTTGAGAAATGAAAAATTTCCATCGTGAATAAGCTAAGCATTCACACACCTATGCAGTTTATCGGCAATGTATCGGAAAACTAGAAACGCTTCAAACAGTGATTTGATAGTCATATATATATACATATCGTGGCTAGTGAAGTGGGGGGGGGGGATGAGAAATTGAAAGAGTCTAACTTTCTGCATGTAATTAGTGAAGATGTTTGGACATCTATGACCGCTTTCAAATTGTGAGACTGCCTTTACATTGGACACTTTGATGACAAAAGTTGAGGAGTATTTTGTTCCAAATAATGATGTCACATTTCAGAGATATAAGCTATTTTCCTGTAACCAGAAACAAGGTATCAACTTTGACCAATGCTTAACAGAGATTCTCACATTGAGTAAGTTCTGTGAGCTTGGAGATTTGAGAGACTCACTAATCAGAGACAAAATAACTTGTGGAATCCCAGATAATGGGCTCAGACAGAACTTGCTTCATGAAAAGGATTTGATGCTAAAAAGTCTGTGAATTTGTGTAGGGCAATGGAGACCACACGAGCACAAGCTAAGGAGCTGTACAGAGTGAAAACAACAGTGCATGGTGTGAAAACAGAGGGGCAAAGCACAAGGTGTTTCCCAAAGCAACAGCAAAGAGGTTCAAACGCAAGCATGCAGCTAGATGCATTCCAAAGAAATGCTCTGCTTTTGGAAAGTCCTGCAATGATTGTGGGAAGAAAAATAATTTTGCAAAGTGCTGCAAATGTGGGGCTACCAAGAGAAAGATGCACACAGTTGCTGAGGAAATGGAGGAAGTCTTTGTCGATTCTTTGCAGACTGCTGGTGCTAGCAAAATAGAATGGATCATTTCACTGACTGTGAATGAGACAGTAATTCCGTTCAAGCTTGACACTGGAACCCAGGTGAATCTGTTATCTATGGATCATAACAAGACTCTAAAAGTAAAGAGTAAGATTTACCCAGCAAAATTAAAAGTGACAGCCTACACTGGAGAGGACATTCCAGTAAAATGAGACTGTATAGTGACCTTCAAGCACAAGGGTCAGTACCTAAAGCCACAGCTACTGGTGGTAGAAAAGAGTGTACAGCCAATATTAGGTTTGAGCGCATGTGAAAAGTTCAACCGTGTGAAAAGAGTTTGTAGGGGCTTCACAGACCAAAGGTGACCACACTTCACTCATGGAAGAGTGCGCAAATGTCTTTGAGGGGCCCTGATGTTTACCTGGTGTACACAAAATCCACGTAGATGAGACAGTCCATGCGTGCATGAAAGTTCCATGTCCCCTTAAGGACAAACTTAAGTAAGAACTAGAATGCATGGAATAGATAAACGTCATACAGAAGCTTGAACAACCAACAGATTGGGTGAGTTCACTAATCATTGTGCTAAAGAAAAATGAAGCGTTGCAGATATGTCTAGACCCAAGAGAGCTCAATAAAGCCAGTCAAGAGAGAACATTTTAAATTGCCAACACAGGAGAAGATCATGTCCCGGCTTTGCAAGTGCAAAGTGATTTAACAAACTTGACGCATCATTTGGGTTTTGGCAGATGAAGCTGGATGAGGCAAGTCTAAGACTGCTTACTGTGCTAACAGTACAGGGTTATTGCTTCCTTCAGCTAACATGTGGGATTCCGTCTGCACCAGAGGTCTATCATAAAACCATCCACATGATCTTTGAGAGCATACCTGGTGTTGAGACTATGATGGATGACATCATCTCCTGGGGGTCTACCAAAGATGAGCAGGTGCTTGACATGACACTGGATGTCAATTAGAAATTAAATAAAGAGAATGTGAGTTTGGTGTTAAGACACTGACTTCTTATGAGATATCATATTGGTAGTGGGAATGAAGCCTGACCCAAGATAGATGTTGCCATTGAAACCACTGGATGTCAATTAGAAATTAAATAAAGAGAATGTGAGTTTGGTGTTAAGACACTGACTTCTTATGAGATATCATATTGGTAGTGGGAATGAAGCCTGACCCAAGATAGATGTTGCCATTGAAACCATGGAGAGGCCCCAAAACAAGGAAGAGGTGAGACATTTCTTGGGTTGGTGACTTACCTACCCAAATAAAGTATCTATCTATCTATCTATCTATCTATCTATCTATCTATCTATCTATCTATCTATCTATCTATCTATCTATCTATCTATCTACCTGGCTAAGTTCATCCTTTGATTGTCTACTGAGTCAGCACAACTTAGTTCAAAGTTCAAAGTCCAAGGTAAAATTTATTATCAGAGTACGTACATATCACCACATACAATCCTGAGATTCTTCCTCCGCGGGCATACTTAGCAAATCTTCAGAGCAGTAACTGTGAGCTGTAAATATCAGGAACTGTAAACTGTATAAGCAACTGTGCAAATGCAGATATAAATCCATGGCAATAAATAATGAGCATGAACTAACAACTAACAGAAGGAAGAGCTTAGGAGGATTAATGGCACTCAACAGCGACTCCTTTGATTGCATCTTCAGAAACAGCTTTATTTCCATCTTTAATATTTCTGTTTTTCAGGGTTATTTTGAAGACCCTGACCTGGAGCTACATGATGATTGTGGTTCTTTGTGGGAATGGGACCCGCTCTCGGGGTTTCACGAAAGGCTGTTGTTCGGCACACCAAGGGCTCAGCCTGAGAGCTTCACTCACCTTTGGAGGACCAAGATTTTGTGGCTCTGGAGATGGTGGTGGGGGGGGGGGGGGGCGGTCAGAGGTCGGTGCCTCTGCAGGAGATCAGTGTATCATTGGAGGTGGAAGATCTCTGGCTGTGTGCCCAGAGACGCGAGATCTTTGGGCTCAGCGCTCAGAAAAAGCAATGCAACCGACTTTTAACATCATAAACCAGTGAGCTGTTTGTTATGTTTCCCCTCTTGCTGTGAAACGGAGACACCTCCTTCTCCCTTATTAGGGAGAGAGAGAGAGAGAGAGCCTGTGGTATGTCGAATGCCGGGTGAACAAGTAGTCTTTGGGGTTCTACAAGTCTGTGTCGTTGCTGTTGCTTTGCTCACAGTTGAGTGCTCGATGGTGGGTGCCGATGCTTTTTTTGCTGGTGGGGGGAGGGGGGATTGTTGCTGGCTGCCTCTTATGTCAGGAGGGAGGGGAGTTGGGGGGGGCTATGGGGTTTAACATTTAATTGTCATTCATTCTTTGGGGGGACTCCTCTACTTTCATGGATGGTTGCGAAGAAAAAGCATTACAGGAGGTATATTGCATACATTTCTTTGACATTAAATGTACCTTTGAAACCTTTGAACAGAGTCCTTAAATGAGTGTAGCTATTCCCTTTTGTTCAAGAGCCTGATAGCTGAGGGTTAGTAATTGCTCTTGAAGCTGCTGGTGCAAGTCCTGAGGCGCCTCTACCTTCTACCTGATGGAAGCGGCGAGAAAAGAGTGTTGAGGACGTTTGATGGTGGATGCTGCTTTCCTATGGCAACGCTACATGTAGATGTGCTCAATGGTTGAGAGGCTTTTACCTGTTTTGTTCTGGGCTGAATCCACTACCTTTTGTGGGATTTTCCACTCAAAGGCATCGGTTTTCCCATACCAGGCCGTAATGCAGCCAGTCAGCACACTTTCCACCACACATCTATCAAAGCTTGCCAAATTTTCTGATGACGTGCCGAATCTCCACAGACTCCTGAGGAAATAGAGGTGCTGTCGTGCTTTCTTCACAATAATATTTATATGATGGGTCCATTGAAATAGTGTCCCACAGGAATTTAAAGTTACGGACCCTCTCCACCTCCGATCCGCCGATGATTACTGGCTTAGGGTCTTTTGGTTTCCCTCTCCTGAAGTCTACAATCAGTTCCTTGGTCTTATTGACATTAGTAAGAGGTTTGTTGCTATCATACTGCTCAGCCAAGTTAGGTCATTCCCTGAGCAGGAAAATGAGTAGATTTGGTGTCACAAGCAAGGTGACTGTTCCCAGATGCTGAAAAGAGTCCTAACTGAAGAGATTGTGTTGAAGTTTTACAATCCGGAAATGTGTACTAGGATCTCAGCTGATGTGTCCTGGTACGGCCTTGGAGTAGTTCTACTGCAGCAGCATGATAACACATGGCAACCTTTGGCCAATGCATCAAGAGCTTTAGCAAGCGCAGAAGACAACCATACACAAGTAGAGAAAGAGCTCCTCATCAGCACATACACATGCAAAACATTCCATCAATGTATCAAACTTTTGGAGTGGCCACAGACCAGAAACCACTGGTCTCAATTATGTCCAAACCACTGAATGACTGTCCCATCAGGATACAGCGCATGTTGATAAGGCTGCAGAAGATGATCAACACACTGGGAAAACATGTTTGTTGCTGATGGACTGTCTTAAGCAGTCAACAAGGAAGAAAAGAGCGACCAAGAGGTTAATGTAGATATACAGGTCCATTTGACATGATTGTCGTCTCCATTCCAACGTCTTCCAGTAGAACATAGAAGTTTCAGAGAGCAGCAGGGACAGATGAAACAATAAAAGTGCTCAAAGAGACAATACAGAAAGGATGGCCAGTAACTAAGAACGAATATCCAACGTGTATTCGGGATAATTCAGCATGCAGAGCTGAAATGTCAGTAGTGGATGATATGGTCTTCAAAGGAACAGGTTTGTGATTCCAGTGTCACTACACAAGGAAATGTACCAGAAGAAACATGAAGGGCATCTTGATAAGGAATAATGTAAATAAGGAGTTCATGAAATGATGTACTGGCCTAGAATGAATGAAGACATCAGCCAGACCACTGCTTCATGTGAGATAGGTCTTACCTATAGACCAAAGCAGCAAGCAAGACCTGTACCAGACAGGCTGTACTTCAAAGTTGGTGTAGATTTTGTTGAATGTTATGGGAAGAGTCACATTGTTGTAACAGACTACTTTTTCAATTACCCAGATATTGCAACACTGCAATCAAAGTCCAGCAAAGTGGTTATAACCTTCCCGAAAGCTGTGTTTGCGAGGCATGGAGTTCCACGTGAAATGACATCAGACAAGGGTCCACAATCTTCCAGCTGTGAATTTGCCTTTGTTAACAATTGGGGGTTTTGACATAACTGTAAGCCAATATCATGCAAAATCCAACGGTCCAGCAGAGAGTTCGGTCATGGCAAAGGGTCTCATGAAGGAAATGCAAACGGACGAGAGGATTTTCTAAGTCTGATAATCTGCAGAAGCGCTCCACTGCCGAATGGCCTTTCACCAGCCCAAGTGCTGATGGGTTAATGCACATGCACTCTTCCAGTGCACAAAAACATGTTGACTCCTAAAGGAGCACACAAGATCAGATTGACTAAGGTGGAAGGGAAAGAGAAATGGAAACAGTATCAAGATAGAACTGCAAAAAGCCTACCAGTCCTGAAGCCTGGAAATCAAGTGCGAATCTGAGATCATGATTCTGGCACATGGTCCAGGGAAGGATATGTGCAAGAGGAAGTTGCTCCACATTCCTACCAGATCCAGACAAAATTAGGAACACTTCTGAGAAGGAACCGTGTGGATCTACCACCACAAACTCCAACCCATAATGGTGACACATCACCTGTCAGTGCACCAAAGGTGTCAGCAAATGTAAAGAATAAATTTGTTGATCAGAATTTTCAGAAAGACACAAATAATAATGCACCAAATACAAGCATATAGCAGATCAAAAAGGATCATTAAGCCACCTCAGAGACTGATTGATAGTTTGTAAGTGGAAAAGGGACTGGCTACAGAATGTAAATATCTTTGCTGGAAAGCATTATTGTTTCTTGCAGGTTTATGGTGACATAGTATTGTGTTTGCTTTTCTTGAAAGGGGTAATATGTGTTATTATGCATGTATATAATAAAGAACTTCAGTTCCCAGTGGGCAATACCATTGGTGCTCTCAGAACTGAAAATAAAATTATTTTAGAGTATTAGATCAACCACAATTACTTCAGTCAAGGAAATTTCATATACGTGCTTGAAAGTATTTAACCATTACTACACAGACAACTAGAACATGATCTTCACAACAGCAATTATATTGCAAAAAGTTGTGGATGCAGTGAATCTGAAATAAAAACGCCAAATGCTGGAAATGTTCAGCCAGCCAGGCAGCATCTGTGGAGAATGAAACAGAACCAACGTACCAGTCCTGATGAAGGGTCTCGGCCAAAAATGTTGACACATTATTCCTCCCCTTGGATGCTGCTTCACAAGCTGAATTCCTCCAGCATTCGGTGTGAGTTACTGAAACGTGCTGACCTTTCACTGGGACAGGGACAATTTGAAAACAGAGATGTTCCAAGTTGCAGAGGTGTTCTCCCTAGCCCTCCTCCATCTGTGCAGCTTAAAAGATCCTTGCTTTCCTAAATGTTCAAATAGTTCATTAACCTAAAGCACTTACTCTGTTTTCCACTCCACAGATGCTGCTGCTCAACCTGCTGAGTATTTCTCGTTTTTTTCTGTCTATTATGCTGACAATGGGATTTCATACAAATGGAAAGGGAACTCACAGTAATGGAATAAAGTAATTATTTTGCCTGCATTAATTCCGGAAAGTTTTGCATTAATTTGAATAGTAGCAATGATTAAAATGTAGAGAATTACAATGTCCCTGTTTGCTATAATAGAGAAGCAACTTCATTCAAGCCATGTCTACATCGGATGAGGTCATATGCTATAATATCAGCGTATAGCTCAGTTCATTTGTTTGAAAGTAAATGCAGACAGCACCAACACTATAATGTAAATGGCTTAAATGGCTTGTTACTATCTAGAACTGTAACTTTGCTTTGAGTCAATAAATTGTCCTGTCTGCCTTTTAAGTTTCAGCAATAAATCTCAAAATTCAGCAAATAAAAATGAAGTAGAATGACTGTTCTGGGAAGGGTTAGGAGAGAATGTGTTTCTAGGATTGTGAACAGGGCTTGGCAGTCTGCCCTGCACTGCTGTGTGAAACCCTCCAGGGAAAGAGGTTTCAAGAGCTGACAACTGTGTGCTGATCGTAGATCCTGTACGATTCATACTGAGCCATGGTTCTTTTCCTAAAATAACACATCTGACACCCATCTGATGCCCTGCATGAAGTAAAATCTGCTTTACCAAGACTTAACTACTTTGTTATTGACTCAGCTTTGGAAATAAAACTCTCCATTTTACATTTCTTTCAATGGAAAAGTGGGCATACTGCAGCCAGAGAAGAACCTTTCTATTAATAGCCCAGTTATGTTTCAGTAACTGGCTGGAGAGACTGTAGCTTGACAGCTGCTGATTTGTGCAACCCACTCACAGTGATCCCTGCTTAAATAAAAAGTGGGAAATTATTCAAAGGCAAGGACACAGGGCAGTGGCTCTGGGCTAAGAGTCTTAAATATATTGAGCCCAGTATAGCACTGTCCACACTATGACCCTCAGATTCTTTCTGACTGTCAAGATTCATGTTTATTTATCATGTGCACATACATCTTGGATGGAGAGACAGGGCATACAGGAGTGAGATATACCAGCTAGTTGAGTGGTGTCACAACACCAACCTTGCACTCAAGGTCAATAAGACCAAAGAGCTGATTGTGGACTTTAGGAAGTGTAAGATGAGAGAACATGAACCAATCCTCATAGAGGTATCAGAAGTGGAGAGAGTGAGCAATTTCAAATTGCTGGGTGTCAAGATCTCTGAGGACCTAACCAGGTCCCAACATATCGACTCAGCTACAAAGAAGGCAAGTCAGTGGGTATACTTCATTAGAAGAGATTCAGTTTGTCACCTAAAACACTTGAAAACTTCTATAGATGTAGCGTGGAGAGTATTCTGACAGGCTGCATCATTGTCTGGTATGGGGGGAGGGGCTACTGCACAGGACTGAAAGAAGCTACAGAAAGTTGTAAAAATTAGCTCCATCCTGGATACCAGCCTCCATAGTATCCAAGACATCGTCAAGGAATGGTGTCTTAGAAAAGTGGCATCCATTATTAGGGACTCCAATCACCCAGGATATGCTATCTTCTCATTGTTACTGTCTGGAAGGAGGTACAGAAGTCTAAAGGCACACGTTCAGTGATTCAGAAACAGTTTTTCCCTTATGCCATCCGATTGCTCAATGGACATTGAACTCCCGAACACTACCTCACTACTTTATATTATTTCTGTTTTGCACTATTTTTAATCTATCTTTTTAATTTACATATATATACTTACTATAATTGACTTAATTATTTTTTTTCTATATTACCATGTATTGCATTGTACTGCTGCTGCTGCTGCTAAGTTAACAAATTTCATAACACATGCGGGTGATAATAAACCTGATTCTGATCGAAACATACAGTGGTAGGCATCGTCCACATTAACAATGAACACACCTGAGGGTGGTAGGGGCAGCCCACAAGTGTCACCACACATACCGGTGGCAACAAAGCATGCCCAAAATGCTCCTCAGAACAACACAGAACACAACAAGCAACAAAGTAAAAACAAACTCCATTCTTCCCGCCTGCCCACACACATGCACAGTTTTTTAACAACAGGCCTTCGGGCGTGGGGCTTCAACCTCCGCAGTGAACTCACAAAGATTTGCAGATGGCTCCAGCCAATGGGCCTTGGATTCCATATTTCCCACTCAACTCTTGGGCTTTGATTCTCAGTATTAAGCCCAGAACATAATAATCGCTGACACTAGGCCTCAAACTCTGTACTCCACAATGATGGGACTCTGAACACTAGGCCTCATACTCTGGTCTCACTGAATCAGGGGATCACTCCTCCTGCTCACGTGGAACTCTGACTCCGGAACCCATTGACAACTCACTGACCTGGGGTGGGTCCCTTGTCCATTCTATGCTGCCCAATATCTGATCATGGATGGTTTAAACTGCACTGCTGGCCTACGAATGCAGAACAGAGAATTAAAGACTCCAATCTGACCAATAATTTCCCCACATCCCTATCCCTATATTGTACCCTGACTCCTAGATCCCCTCTGTCCCAGAAAACATCTTTTGAAACCTACAAAACAATTAGAAAATCAACTGAATATGAATCGGGCCTCATGAAGGTTGAAGCTCGGTGCCATCTTGGTTTTGGCTTTCACCCTGCAAATCAATACCATTATGCTTGCCCTTGGAAGAAGCAATAGCTTTTCTATGTAATGATAAAAAGTAATGGGGAAAATTTTATTTATGCTAATGTAAGGGGGTTTCTTCTTTCTTTATGTTACTGCGTGTGTTAATCAAAATGGCTTCTTTGTTTGTTAAAAGTAAAAAAAATGCTTCCTTGTTATGCTAACTGGTGAGAGAATGCTTTCTTTTGCAGCTTGTTTGGGTTATAATTACTGATAATGAAAATTGTATTTGTTTGTTAACCAATTGGAATAGAGATTATTCTTTCTTGTGGATCTGTAAGCTAGTGTTGGGCGGGTTTTGGGGGAGACAGCACGAGGGGTTGAGAGGGAGAAGATGCGATGTTGTAAGCTGGGCAACGGAACGGACCCTGAGCGGGGGTCCGAGGCCCAGGGTTTTTGGCGTGGAGAGGAGACGAGGACAGATTTGTGTGGAGCGTCTGGTTGACCACTGTTGTTGGTCCCAGGCAGCAGGTCAAGGAGATCGGAAGGGATCGAATGATGGCAAGAAGACTTCATTAACTGAGCTCCAACGGTTGTGCATGAAGTGGTTGGACTTTGATAAGTTTGGTGCCTTTTACTTTTCCTTTTATATTGTATCTCTATTAAGTACATAGTTCCAGTAAGATCTATAAAGTGTAATCATTTAATCGCATATGGTGTCCTGTCTGTTATTGGGCTTGGTGGGGACATCACACAGCGGCTACACAAGCTGATCACCCAGTTTGGCGGGGCCAAAGGCTGCTCCCCCTAGACAGAAGCGAGCTGAGCGAGCCTGAGGCTTACCAGGGGTTTACACTAAACATATGAAGACTTCTCCAGATGGGCTTGAAATTGTAAACATGATCTGAAAGCTATGGCTTTGTATAAACGCAACTATTCTAAACTGATGTGAAGGAACAGAGGACTAGGTAATCTCCTCAAGGCAATTTCGTGCTGATTTTATAATAGATTGGCTTAGGAAAATAACCAACGTATTATACTGCGCATTGGGCTGTTCAAAAACTCCAGTAAATCAATATATTGCCATTGAATAAATGGCCTATTAATCTTCAGCATTTGCCATGATCCTGACAGATGTTCACAGCACTTTCTGATCTGCTAATAAATCAACCTGTATAACTAGTGGAGAAACAAAGTAGTTTCTGATCGCCCAGAGGCAATAGGTCACTTTTTTAAGCATGATTTTACCAGGAGCTAGAGACAAGAAGTTCTCACAGTAAGTTACAGCTGCCTTTATTCACCTAAAATCCCATCCCCTGGGCCATACCACCTTCCTACAGCTAACATCGGGCAGGAGGTACAACCACCTGAAGTTTCGAACCACCAGAACAGCTATTTCCCTTCAACTGATCATCCCCTAAACCAACATTCACTACCATGATATCTCAGTATAACAATACGATGACCTCTTTCCATTACAATAGACTTGGCTTTTACACTATAATTGTGTTAATTCTTGCAAAAATTGTGGATAATTTATGTTTTCCTTGTGAATGTTATCAAAGCTTCTTTAAGGTCTTATTAAAGTCAGTGAACACTTGACCCGCTACAGTTACAGTCAGTCACTCTCTCTCTCTCTCGTTAGTGTAACGCTTTACAGTGTCAGTGACCTGGGTTCAGTTTCCGCCGCTGGCTACAAGGAGTTTGTACGTTCTCCCCGTGACAGTGTGGGTTTCCTTAGGGTGCTCCGGTTTCCTCCCAGATTCCAAAGACGTACAGATTAGGGGTCAGTAAGTTGTGGGCATGCTACGCTGATGCCAGAAGCTCGTGGGCTGCCGCCAGCACGTCGCATTTCACGTTACGCTTTGATGTTTCGATGTATATGTGACAAACAACGCTAAACTTCAGAAAATCTTGAGAATGTTTAATAAGGAAACCTGAAGTGGGAGGGTGAGGAGCCAGAGGTCGTGGTACATGTAGGTACCAATGACATAGGTAGGAAAGGGGAAGAGGTCCTGAAACGAGAGTATAGGGAGTTAGGAAGGCAGTTAAGAAGAAGGACCGCAAAGGTAGTAATCTCGGGATTACTGCCTGTACCACGCGACAGTGAGAGTAGGAATGGAATTAGGTGGAGGATGAATGCGTGGTTGAGGGATTGGAGCAGGGGGCAGGGATTCAAGTTTCTGGATCATTGGGACCTCTTCTGGGGCAGGCGTGACCTGTTCAAGAAGGACGGGTTACACTTGAATCCTGGGGGACCAATATCCTAGCGGGGAGGTTTGCTAGGGCTACGGGGCAGACTTTAAACTAGTAAAATGGGGGGGCGGAAATCAATTTGAGGAAACTATGGGAGAGGAGGATAGTTCACCAGTAGAGCAAGTAAGTAGACCGTGTGTGAGGGAGGACAGGCAGGTGATGGAGGAGGGATGCGCTCAGCCCGAAGTTGTAGGGGAGAAGAAAGAAAAGGATAATAAATTTGAATGCATTGCTAGGGATGAAAAGAGAGGAGGAGGTGGAGAGTATCTTAAATGTATCTATTTTAATGCTAGGAGCATTGTAAGAAAGGTGGATGAGCTTAAAGTGTGGATTGATACATGGAATTATGATGTTGTAGCTATTAGTGAAACATGGTTGCAGGAAGGGTGTGATTGGCAACTAAATATTCCTGGATTTAGTTGCTTCAGGTGTGATAGAGTAGGAGGGGCCAGAGGAGGAGGTGTTGCATTGCTTGTCCGAGAAAATCTTATGGCGGTGCTTTGGAAGGATAGATTACAGAGCTCCTCTAGGGAGGCTATTTGGGTGGAATTGAGGAATGGGAAAGGTGTAGTAACACTGATAGGAGTGTATTATAGGCCACCTAATGGGGAGCGTGAGTTGGAAGAGCAAATGTGTAAGGAGATAGCAGATATTTGTAGTAAACACAAGGTGGTGATTGTGGGAGATTTTAATTTTCCACACATAGATTGGGAAGCTCATTCTGTAAAAGGGCTGGATGGTTTAGAGTTTGTGAAATGTGTGCAGGATAGCTTTTTGCAACAATACATAGAAGTACCGACTAGAGATGGGGCAGTGTTGGATCTCCTGTTAGGGAATGCGATAGGTCAGCTGACAGATGTATGTGTTGGGGAGCACTTCGGGTCCAGTGATCACAATAGCATTAGCTTCAATATAATTATGGAGAAGGACAGGACTGGACCTAGAGTTGAGATTTTTGATTGGAGAAAGGCTAACTTTGAGGAGATGCGCAGGGATTTAGAGAGAGTGGAATGGGTCAAGTTGTTTTATGGGAAGGATGTAATAGAGAAATGGAGGTCATTTAAGGGTGAAATTATGAGGGTACAGAATCTTTATGTTCCTGTTCGGTTGAAAGGAAAGATTAAAGGTTTGAAAGCGCCATGGTTTTCAAGGGATATTAGAAACTTGGTTCGAAAAAAGAGGGATGTCTACAATAGATATAGGCAGCATGGAGTAAAGGAATTGCTCGAGGAATATAAAGAATGTAAAAGGAAACTTAAGAAAGAGATTAGAAAAGCTAAAAGAAGTTACGAGTTTGGTTTGGCAAATAAGGTGGAAGTAAATCCGAAAGGCTTCTACAGTTATATTAAAAGCAAGAGGATAGTGAGGGATAAAATTGGTCCCTTAGAGAATCAGGGTGGTCAGCTATGTGTGGAGCCGAGGGAGATGGGAGAGATTTTGAACGATTTCTTCTCTTCGGTATTCACTAAGGAGAAGGATATCGAATGGTGTAAGGTGTGGGAAACAAGTAAGGAAGTTATGGAACCTATGACAATTAAAGAGGTGGAAGTACTGGCGCTTTTAAGAAATTTAAAAGTGGATAAATCTCCGGGTCCTGACCGGATATTCCCCAGGACCTTGAGGGAAGTTTGTGTAGAGATAGCAGGAGCTCTGACGGAGATCTTTCAGATGTCATTAGAAACGGGGATTGTGCCGGAGGATTGGCGTATTGCTCATGTGGTTCCATTGTTTAAAAAGGGTTCTAGAAGTAAGCCTGGCAATTATAGACCTGTCAGTTTGACATCAGTGGTGGGTAAATTAATGGAAAGTATTCTTAGAGATAGTATTTATAATTATCTGGATAGACAGGATCTGATTAGGAGTAGCCAGCATGGATTTGTGCGTGGAAGGTCATGTTTGACAAACCTTATTGAATTTTTTGAAGTAGTTACGAGGAATGTTGACGAGGGTAAGGCAGTGGATGTAGTCTATATGGACTTCAGCAAGGCCTTTGACAAAGTTCCACATGGAAGGTTAGTTAAGAAGGTTCAGTCGTTAGGTATTAGTGCTGGAGTAATAAAATGGATTCAACAGTGGCTAGATGGGAGATGCCAGAGAGTAGTGGTGGATAATTGTTTATCGGGATGGAGGCCGGTGACTAGCGGGGTGCCTCAGGGATCTGTTTTGGGCCCAATGTTGTTTGTAATATACATAAATGATCTGGATGATGGGGTGGTAAATTGGATTAGTAAGTATGCTGATGATACTAAGGTAGGAGGTGTTGTGGATAATGAGGTGGGTTTTCAAAGCTTGCAGGGAGATTTATGCCGGTTAGAAGAATGGGCTGAACGTTGGCAGATGGAGTTTAATGCTGAGAAGTGTGAGGTTCTACATTTTGGCAGGAATAATCCAAATAGAACATACAGGGTAAATGGTAGGGCATTGAGGAATGCAGTGGAACAGAGAGATCTAGGAATAACAGTGCATAGTTCCCTGAAGGTGGAGTCTCATGTAGATAGGGTGGTGAAGAAGGCTTTTGGAACGCTGGCCTTTATAAATCAGAGCATTGAGTACAGAAGTTGGGATGTAATGTTAAAATTGTACAAGGCATTGGTAAGGCCAAATTTGGAATATTGTGTACAGTTCTGGTCACCGAATTATAGGAAAGATATCAATAAATTAGAGAGAGTGCAGAGACGATTTACTAGGATGTTACCAGGGTTTCAGCACTTAAGTTACAGAGAAAGGTTGAACAAGTTAGGTCTCTATTCATTGGAGCGTAGAAGGTTGAGGGGGGATTTGATCGAGGTATTTAAAATGTTGAGAGGGATAGATAGAGTTGACGTGAATAGGCTGTTTCCATTGAGAGTAGGGGAGATTCAAACGAGAGGACATGATTTGAGAGTTAGGGGGCAAAAGTTTAAGGGAAACACGAGGGGGTATTTCTTTACTCAGAGAGTGATAGCTGTGTGGAATGAGCTTCCTGTAGAAGTAGTAGAGGCCAGATCAGTTGTGTCATTTAAGGTAAAATTGGATAGGTATATGGATAGGAAAGGAGTGGAGGGTTATGGGCTGAGTGCGGGTAGGTGGGACTAGGTGAGATTAAGAGTTCGGCACGGACTAGGAGGGCCGGAATGGCCTGTTTCCGTGCTGTGATTGTTATATGGTTATATGGTTATAAGGAAACCGCTTGCCTCTTCTTATCAAATGTTATGCATCTGTGCCTGTGAGGCTGCCTCAGATAAAACTTTTGAACCCGTGCATACATGTACTCATGCAAATAGCAATATTTCCAACTTCGACTTCATCTTGGACTGAGTCCACAGCCTGACGGCTCCATACCCCCTGTGAAATACGTATGATTTGCACAGTCACTGATCAAAAGACTTATGGTCTTTACAATGTAAAAGCGACTTGAGGGGTAATTTCTTCACATAGTAGGTGGTGATAATATAGAATGAGCTCTCAGTAAGCAGGTGCAGCAGTATTGTTCAAGTACTTGGCAGGACGGGGCTTAGAGGGATATGCGCCAAACCCAGGAGGCGGGGACTAGGTGAGTTGGCTACAAGGTTGACATGGAACCATTGGACTGAAGGGCTGGTATCCATGCTCTATTGCTCTATGACTCAATGACTCTGCCCGTCTGTTCGTTAGGTTGATCTCTGGGATGAAGCAGTTCGAAGTCTGAAGTAAATATTTTATGTAAGTACATATATTTTAGAAGGATGCGGGGGTGGGGCAGATCTCACTGAAACCTACTGACTGTTGAAAGGACTAGATAGTGTGGGTGTGGAGAAGATGTTTCCTATGGTGGGGATATCTGGAACTAGAGGGCACAGCCTGAAAACTGAGGGGCAACTCAGTTGAGAGGTAAGGAGGATTTTTTTTTAGCCAGAGAGAGTGAATCTTTGGAATGATCTGCCACAGACTGCAGTGGAGGCCATGTCTGTGGGTATATTTAAGGTGGAAGTTGGTCGTTTCCTGATTGATCATCAAAGGATATGCAGGAAGGCCAGTGTATGGGGTTGAGTGGGATCTGGGATCAGCCATGATGGAATGGCGAAACAGACTCGATGGGCTGAATAGTCTAATTCTGTTCCTATGTCTTATGGTCTATGGTCAGTGCATTCTCCCCCATGAGTGAGTGGGTTTTGTCCAATTGCTCTGGTTTCCTCCCACATTCTAATGACGTAAAGGTTCTGGTTAACGTGTTGTGGGCATGCTATGTTGAAGCTGGAAGCATGGCAACACTTGTGGGCAGCCCAGCACACTCCTCACTGATTCGATTTGCTGCAAATGAAGCATTTCACCATATGTTTTGATGTACATGTGACAAGTAATGTTAATCTTTAATATTTATAATCTTTGTTATGCCTACGCAAGTACAAAGCATGAAGAAACAAGGCAGTGCAATCTGGAGCAGCAAATAATCTGCTGGAAGAGCTCAATAAATTAAATAGCATCTGTGGGAGAAAAGGAATGTTATAGAGAGTTTCAACTGAAAACAGCAACAATTCCTTTCCTCCCACAGATTGTTCTTGACCCATTCAGTTCTTCCACCACATTGTTAGTGATATCGAGAATCAAAAAGGTTGACTGCCATTGTTTTATCTGTATCCCTTCAGTAACTTGCACCCAAGTATACGAAAATGTCAGAAGCTACAGCAGAAATATGTGGTAAATATGATTACAACGTGAGGTCTTGTACACCTTAACAAAAAAATAATGGAAACCTCAAAAGAGAAAATATTGGAAGTGTACAGCAAGTTAAGCCACGGACAATGAGGAGAAAAAATTGCTTTTAGAAAATCATAGAGAAGTCATGTTTTAAAAGAAAAAGAGAAGTAACCGAGAGAAAAAAATCAATGGGCCTGTGATTGGATGGAGTCAGGAGAGAAGTGTCAGGTCTTGTTGGAAGAGGGTCATAAAGGCTGGTGAAAAACAAACTGACAGATGAAAGAGGTGGTTATAGAGGACAAATCAAACTTTCTTTGTAGAAGAAAAGCTGTAAGTTGTCCATTTGATTTTTAATTTGAGTGTTATTTTAGTTACTTCAGAAGCAGGAAAGGAGAATAATTTTGCAATTCTGAGAAAAGGAGCTTCTTATTGATAATAACAGAATGGACCACATGGGATATTTATAAACAGAGGTTTATTAAGTAATTGAATGTGGTGAGTTAGGCAGCAGTTTGAAAGGAGAAATGTGTAACTGATGTTAATTTTAAATTTTATTTATTTATTGAGATGCACTGCGGAGTAGGCCCTTCTGGCCCTCCAAGCTGCGCCGCCCAACAACTCTTGATTTAATCCTCGCCTAATCACGGGACAACTTACAATCGTATTACCCAACCAACTGGTACATCTTTGGACAGTGGGAGGAAACTGGAACACTCAGGGGACACCCACATGGTCACAGGGAGAACGTACAAACTCCTTATTGGCAGCGTTGGTTCACCTGTACTGTAAAGCATTGTATTAACCACCATGTTACCGTACCACCCCAATTTTTCTTCACCCTAAAACTGATTTTAGGTAAAACTGATTTTTTCCCTAAAATTCTTCAATGCTTTTGCCACCTGTTTTGTTGCTTTATGAAGTTATAATTAACACTATTGTGTGATTAAATTATGTAAGGTGATAAAAGAGAGACTGAGAGTTGTTGGGCACTTCCTTGTAATTACCAGATCTATTTTATCAGTCATATCAGATTTTTCATAAAACAGGAATCATTTTAAATTCTGCCATTTGGGCAATGAACATATCCTGCCCTGATAATTTCAAAAATGAAAGCAATATTCAAGTCTATTAAATTTAAAGTTAAAAAATATCTGAGCAGAATTGCAGTCAAATTCAGATTATTTAGCTGTCAGAGACAGATGCATGAAGCTGTCTACCATGACTTTTAGTATCCCACTGTGCTTACAAATAAATCTGCCACATCGGAAGTATTCTAACTGGTGGTGAAAGGGGAGCATTAAAGAGGAATCCTACAAAAGACATGATGTTAATCTAAGGAGTTCAGACAGAGCTGCCAATCATGACGGCTTCACAGCTGAAAATCTCACAAGGGTGAGAATTTTGCCCAAGTATTGGTACGCAACATGAGCAGAAAGATAATTATATTAAATTATAGTGTGTGCACAAGAAACAAAAGGCTGTAAGTATATACAATAGCAGTCCGCATTTTGCCCATTTACTTTTAGTTATAATGCATATTGCTAATTTGCATGTTTACAGTATATAAAGTTATTGTTCTGCAATTAATACAAGATATCAATTCTCTTTCACAACCATTAGCTTTCTCCCTGACAAGCAATTACATGAAATCCTGTCTGTACATGGAAACTTTCAATGTACCAATAATTAGGAGGCAGGAAGCACAACGTTTGTCAAAATTGCAATGTGCTCACCTCTCTAAGAGACATTTTCCCCTAGAGTCACCCTTGGCCTGACTACTAAATATACTTCCTATACAAGAAGAAAACAAATTGAGAGAACATAGGAGGTCAAGCAGTGTCACAGTGTCAGTTGAACTAGTCTGGCCATTCTTCTCTAAACTCACTCGTTAACAAGGGGTTTTCACACACCGATTTGCCACCCGCTGGATGTTGTATTTTTTTGTTTTATGTACCATTCTCTGTAAATTCTGAAGGCTGTTGCACGTGAAAATCCCAGGAGATCAGCAGTGTCTGAGATACTCAAACTAGCCTATCTACCACCAACCATCATTCCACAGTCAAAGTTGCTTCTATCACATTTTTACCCCATTCTGATGTTCAGTCTGAACAACAGCTGAACCTCTTGAGCATGTCTCCCTGCTTTTATGTATTGAGTTGCTGCAACGTGATTGGCTGATTCGACATTTGCATTAACAAACAGATATACAGATGTACCTAGTAACGTGGCCACTGAGCGTAAATGTCTATATTTGGTACTCTGAGTATTTTTACCTACTGGCAAAAAGCCAAATGCAATGGCCTCCAGTACAATTGCAATCTGTTTCAATGAGTTGGCTCTGACACTGAACCGGATCGCTATGTGTTGGAGAATATACCTTACATCAGGGCTGAAAGAAAGAAAAGGGAAATCAAAATGCAGCACACTTGGTGTTCCCGGTGTTTGGCAGCTGGCAAATCACTTCAAGTGTAATTCGAAGTCACAACACAGTTGAGAAGTTGAGGAGACTCCGAGGGTGAAGAACAGCCTATTGCGTGAATTCCAGCAGGAAACTGGTTGGGAACAACAAATAAAAGACAACCAATATGGGGCAAGTGAACAAGAGTTTTAGACCAATTTAAGGGATGGAAGATCATTATCCTTCATGCCTACTGTGCTCCATGGCTCCAAGCTGGCAACACCGAGCAGGGTAATTCTTTTATGTTTTACCAATACAAAATAAATTATAATCAAATGACGTACTGATACACATCCAAAATCAAAACAATGTACATTAATGTAGTGCCTCTAATGAGTAATCAATCCTCACTGATGTGATCTCAGTCCTCATTTCAGATCTTAGGTATCTTGACTACACTTTTCAAGGAGGTGACAAAGGTGATCGATGAGGCATTGGATCCTGGTTGGTGATCACTAATATGTTTTGTAACTTCAAAACATTAAACTAATTCTAAGGAAGACACGGGGATCCGAAAGGTGTTTTACTTTAAGTGAGGCAAGCACGTATCATGCGGTAGTGTGATGATGCATGTAATTCACGTTATATATATATGTATAAACTGTAAATGAATCATTTAAATGAACAGGAATGCTATATATATACACACACACACACACATATATATGGATGCTCAACCCAGCACAGATGGAAAGCATGCAACGAAGGAACCGGCCGGATTCAAACTTGGGATCATTCGCCTCGAAGTCCGGTGCTGATGCTAGGCCGGCATATACAAGATTACACAAATATTAAATACATAACAATCGCTAAAGCTGTAATTGCTACCGTGCATTGCTCATACCAGTGCGTTCCTGAATGGGGGCAAATGGATAACCATAAGCGGGATCTCTGCTTCAGTTTTCCCTCTTTCCTGGGACCCTCTGCCCTGACTGAGAAAGTATGTGATTCATCTCTAAGGATCACCCTTTTCTCTGAGGCTTCACCCCTGACTGGACAGATTCTTGCTCTTTATTTCTTTACCTGCACTTCGTCGGTTACCGCAATGCTATATTTACTATATTCTGCCTGCTGTTTCCCTTTACTACTTTGATTGACTTACATGAGGCATGACTCGCTTGGATCGCATACAAGCAAAGCTTATCATTGTATCTTGGTACAGATAACAATAATACACCAATATCAATTTTCAGCAACATTAGAAAAGCACCTGGTGTCACTGGAGAATGCTGTGTTCATGCCCTCCAGAGCCTGTCAGTAATCTTCCATTCCTCTCTACTTATCCTTATCAGCTTTCCCTTAACTACTCACCTCAACCACTCCTCACGGTAGTGAGCTTCACGTAAAAGTCTTTCTCCAAGGGAGAAAGCTTCTCCTGAATTCTGTGCGTCATTTATTTTTCAAGATCAAATATCTATAATCTGCCGACTTTGTGCTTTCCTACAAGTGGAAACGTGTCTGCTACGTTCCTTCTGTGGGTGGCACAGTAGCAGAGCACTCACTGTATCACTTTACAGCACCAGCATTCACTTCCTGCTGCCGTCAGTAAAGAATTTATACATTTTCCTGTGGGTTTCCTCCAGGTGCTCTGGTTTCCCCCCATCTTCCAAAGATGTACGAGGTAGGGCTAGTGAGCATGCTGTGCTGGCACTGGAAGTGTGGCAACAATCGTGGTTACCCAGCAGAAACTTTGCTGATTCAATTTGACACAAACGGTGCATTTCACTGTATGTTTCAATGTACACGTGACAAATAAAGCTAATCTGAATCTTTTTCTTAACCTCTTCATAGTTTGGATGGTCAACATCAGGTTATCCACAGCTTTCTCTTTCTTGGTGAAATGAGCAGTCTTTTCTGTCATTGAGTTGCTGAGACAGCCATTAAAAACAAACACCTTCATCTGTGATGTCCTTTCAGAAAGTTTGCAGACATTCCTCAGAGGATACTTGCCACTTTTACGTATCTCTGACCTCCATGATAATTCGCGGCAAGTCAGCTGACGGCATACTAACCTTTCTAACTGCAGGAAATCATATTCAACAGAAAATCTCAAAATGACTGTGCAATTAAGATGCTAGACACAATGGCCTTGTGACATTTCATCGATTTTCAAATCAACTTGACAGACTGGATAGCCTAATAAAACCATGAGTCAAAAAGACTGCTTAGAAAACAAGACTGGAGAATATCACAGTTCTTCCTTATAAGTTTTTCTTTTAACAAACTGAGGCTTTAAGGTCAGACTTAAACACAGCAGCAGCAGTAGCTACGTAGTGAAGATTTGTTCTGAGTAAGCAGCTACTTACGAAGGCATCACCATCATCTGGAGTATGCAGAGGGAACTGGGTTGCTTATATCAAGCTGAATTGCAGATTTGCTCCAATGAGTAAACTGACAAAATACCTAAAACCTGCCTGAGATGTACTGTAATTTTACAGACAAAACACGAGAAAATTAGATCTAAAACAGGACTGACCCCCCCCCCCCCCCCCTCTGTTAGGTAATCCCTTGACTTCTATGGGTTGTGAGTGGCTGATGGGCCAGACCCAGGAAGCAGGCAGCAAATCAATACCTTGTCCTACTTCCATTTATCAACCTTACAGGACCAATGATTTTCAGCAGTATATCCTACTGTCTTTCAGTCACACATTCAGCAAGTAACAAGACACTCCTAAGACAATAAATCTGGCATAGGGAAGATGTCAGAAACTTCAAGCCCTTTTCGAGGTCCTTCGATAGTAAGACAGAGTACCACTCTGCAATAAATGGATGATATACATTCAGTGGCTCCTTATTAGGTACCTTCCATATTTAATAAAGTGGCTACTGAGTGTATGTTCATGGTCTTTCACTGCTACAGCCCTTCTACTTCAAGGTTCAACATGTTATGTGTTCAGAGATGCTCTTCTGCACACCACTGTGGCTATCTGAGTTACTGTTGCCTTCCTGTCAGCTTGAACCAGTCTAACCATTTTCCCCTGACCATTCTCATTAACAAGGCATTTTTGCTTGCTGCTCACTGGATGTGTTTAGTCTTGTAACCTCTAGAGACCAGTGTGTGAAAATCCCTGGAGATCAGCAGTTTGTGAGATACTGAAGTTACCCCATCTGGCACCAAGAATCATTCCATGGTCAAAGTCACTTGGATCATATTCCTTACCCAGTCTGATGTTTGAACTGAACCTCTTGATCATGTCTGCATGCTTTTATGCAATGAGTTGCTGCCACATGATTGGTTGATTAAATATTTGCATTAATGAGCAGATGTATAGGTGTAACTAATAAAGTGGCCTCTAAGTATATGAGATGGAAGAAGTCTCAATTACACTAAAATGTAATGAGAGAGCAAACACTCCTGATGAGATGAAAACAGTCAGCCCATTTGCCCATGTTACACCACCGCATAGCATCAGAATCTCCCCAGGGAGCTTGCTGGAAGCTTTTACCTACCTAACTCAGTCTGTCACAAATCTGGATGCTAATCTGTTAAGGAAATGAGGCATGATCCTATCCAAACTAGAACCTGGACGATTTGATTGAATGTTTTGAGATACCAAGGAGAAGTGACAGAGAGAAACAATTTCTGTTGATTGGAGAGTCTAGTTCAGCTGTGCACAGACTGCCATTAAGCTGGTCTTTATCCGGATCAGAATTAGAATTAAGTTTACAGTCATTTCCATCAGTTGTGAAATATGTTGTTTTGCAACAGCAGTATACAGTGCAATACATAAAAATATTAATTGGAAGTCAAATAAGAAAGATAAATAATTAGTGGAAAAAGAGAGCAGAATAGCGGTTCATTAATGGTTCAGAAATCTGATGGCAGAGGGATGATGTTAGGAAGCAATCCCACAGATCTCAAATTGCTATAAATTTGAAAATCACTTCTGAAAATGGTAATTTGTGCCACATTAAAGGTCAATTTAAATGCAGAATTGACAGATACTTGTGAACCAGAAAGAAAGATTAAACATCTTGGGAATAGACACGATAGAGTTGGACCATAAATTATCAATCTTCTCACTAAACCATCTATAATGCTAGTCTGTTCAAATATTTTATCCCTCCAGCTGCACGTCTACATCCCAATGTAGGTGAGACTTAATTTCATCCAGTTGGGACCTAGATCATGGTAAGGGTTCCCAACTTCGGGTGCACAGATCCCTCAGTTAATGGTAAGGCCCTGTGCCATATAAAAGATTGGGAACCCTGCTTTAGACCTCTCCCACAACTCAGAACTTGAGGACTTCAGCTATAGAGACAGATTGAATAGGTTAGCACTTTATTCACAGGAGATGGGGGGGCGGGGGGAGATCTTACAGAGATATAAAGCTTTATGAGGGATACAGATAGGGTGAATGCATGCAGCATTCCCTCAGCTTGGGTGGGATTAGAACAACTGGTCAGACAGTAGATTCAGGGCGAAAGATGAAATATTTTGTATCTGAATGGCAACTTCTTTTCTCAGGGAGTGGTGCAAGTGTAGCATGGGCTGTGAATGGAAGTACTAGAAGCAGGTTCAATTGTGTGACATTTAAGAGAAGTTTGGATAGGTACATGGATGAGAATGGTATGGGGGGCTATGATTCGGGTCACCTGTGAGTTTGAAAGGCCTGTTTCTGTGCTGTTTTACTCAATGTCTCTAACTCATGTGAAAAGGCTGCAATTATTGCCAGGTCCTGATGAAGGGTCTTGGCTCAAAATGTTGGCTCTTTATTCATCTCAATACATGCTGCCTGACCTCCAGAGTTCCTTTAGCTTTTACCATGTGTTTCCCTGGATTTCCAGCATCTGCAGAATCTCTTGTTTATTCAAGATTCAAGATTAGAGTGTAAAGCAGAACAAAATGAATATTACTCTAGATTATTTTCAGGTGCTGGCATCTATCGCCATACCAAAGGCATTTCTGTAACTGAGATATCATCTTTCCTTGGCTGATCATGTTTTTCCCTTCTGCAAAAGAAAATACATGCAGAAAACACAACACAAACCATATTTTGTTGAGCATTGAAATCATTTTTCCTCCATTAACTTACTTGTATGTTTTTCTGGCTGCATTTTTCTGTTGTTAATGCTTCTTTGTTGTATCCTTTTGTAATTAAAATTAATCAAGGTTACGAAAGTTAGGAAATAGATGTTCAATACCTTCCAGTTCCGAAGCATCACATTACTGTTGCCAGTGGGAGAAAGATGGCAACGAGCAAACTACTTTAAAAGGATTGTGCCATTGCACGTCTGCATCTGGTCAACCCATCAGCTTTGAGCCCTGTATTACAATATCAGGACATATAGGCTGTCATGCCATGACAGGGTTGAGCACTTTGGCAAGAAGACTGGTATTGGATTTAGCCAGTTGTCTGCTTCTTATCAAAGAGCTCAGTATTGATTGCATGGATCAATCTGCTAGTTTGCTACTGGGACCTTGTTAGTTGGCTTTGGACTCAGAGAAAGAATCAAAAGCCAGAGGGCATAGGTTTAATGTGAAAGGGGAATGATTTAAAAATGACCTGTTGGGCAACTTCAGAGGGTGGTGCATATAGAACCATAGAGACATAGAAAACCTAAGCACATTACAGGCCCTTTATGCCCACAAAGCTGTGCCGTACATGTCCTTACCTTAGGACTACCTAGGCTTACCCATAGCCCTCTATTTTTCTAAGCTCCATGTATCGATCCAGGAGTCTCTTAAAAGACCCTATGGTTTCTGCCTTCACCACCACCACTAAATGGGTTCCATGGTGTTCTCTGTTTTGTGGCTGTCTGTGGGGACGACGAAACCCAGGGTTGTATACTCCATCTATACTTTGATAGTAAATGTACTTTGTATCCTTACCAATAGTGCTGGAATTGAGCTTTGAACGCTGATGCCGTGCTTTAATAGAATCATGCTAGCTGCAATGCTAACGTGGCCCCTATGTTGCCCCAAAGGGCTTGTATCCATGATTTATAACTCTAAGATAGAGAATATCACTCAAATAATGCATTTAAAATACTCGCTCTGTTAATACACTCCACTGACATTTAAAGTACTCACCCTTACAACACACTTTTAAGGACATTTAGAAATACCTGATAACTCTGAATATCTGATACTCTGATAACACACTCCAGACAACACATACAATATTGACACACTTCTGTTTGTTTCTTGCTTCAGAATATTCAACCCCTGACCAGCTCAAAGAACGTGAAGGTGGATCTTCAGCTGAACGAAGAAAGAAGAAAAGGGAGGGTTGTTCTCCAGGCAGCAAAGAAAAAAAATAGTTGGCAATTTCATAATGTGTAACTGAGAATAAATTGGGGGAATTCTCTTACCCCAAAGGCAGAGAGCTTGTTAACCAATCCAAAGCATAAGTAAGGTAATTAGGAATTGTACCAGTTGAAAGATGGGTAAGATTTTATTCACCATGTAAATTTTAATTATTTTTTCATATATATTAGGGATTATTCTGGAGTTATGAAATTATGGATAGCAGATTTTAATTAAAACCAGCCTTCAGGAAGTAAAACCTGTTCATAAATTAACTTCACCTGATATTTTTAGGCCATTGAAACCAATAATTGTGAGTAGGATATTACGATTCTGTCCTATTGAAACTGTACAGGAAAAAACAACAGGTGGAATGGGGTCATTGAAAACCTCAGGATGAGAAAAGGGAACACACACACAAGCTAGGGGAACTCAGCAGCATCTATGAAAATGAATAAACAGTTGAGGTCAAAACCCTTCTTCAGGACTGGAAAGGAAGGGGGAAGTGGCCAGAGTAAAAAGGTGGACGGAGGGGAAGGAGGATGGCTAGAAGGTGGGTAGGAAAGCTGAAGGGCTGGAGAGATAGGAGAGAAGAGTGGACCATAGGAGAAAGGGAAGGTGAGGTGCCACCAAGGGAGGTGATAGGCAGATGAGAAGAGGCAAGAGGCTGGAGTGGGGAATAGATGAAGAGGGGAAGGGAGGGGAATTTTTTTGTACCAGAAGGAGAAATCAATATTCATACCATCAGGTTGGAGGGTACCCAGACAGACCCGCTATTACAGAATTTCTTCGGCCCTTCAACTTTTTGATCATATTTTGACCCAGACCCGCTATTACAGCATCTACGCTCTGTCCACCAGAGAAAGCAGAATCTCCCAGTGGCCACACATTTTAATTCCACATCCCATTCCCATTCTGATAGGTCTATCCATGGCCTCCTCTATTGTCAAGATGAAGCCACATTCAGGTTGGAGGAACAACACCTTATATACCGGCTGGGTAGCCTCCAACCTGATGGCATGAACATTGATTTCTCTAACCTCCATTAATGCCCCTCCTCCCCTTCTTACCCCATCCCTGATTTATTTATTACCCCCCCTCCTGTTTTTCTCTCTCTGCCCATCACTCTGCCTGTTCTCCATCTCCCTCTGGTGCTCTCCTCCCCCTTTCTTTCTCCCTAGGGCTCCCGCCCCATGATCCTTTCCCTTCTCCAGCTCTGTATCCCTTTTGCCAATCACCTTTCCAGCTCTTAGCTTCATCCCATCCCCTCCTGTCTTCTCCTATCATTTCAGATTTCCCCCTCCTCTTCCTACTTTCAAATCTCTTACTATCTTTTCTTTCAGTTAGTCCTGATAAAGGGTCTCAGCCCAAAACACCAACGGTGCTTCTTCCTATGGATGCTGTCTGACCTGCTGTGTTCCACTAGCATTTTGTGTGTGTTGCCAGAATATAAGGCTGTTGCTCCTCCACCCTGTGGGTGGCCTCGTCATGGTACATTGTGAGAGGCATATCCCTGCCACTTAATGCACAGAACAGGTCCATAAGACCATAAGACGTAGGAGCAGTATTAAGCCGTTCAGCCCATTCATTCATGGCTGATTTATTAACTCTCTCAGCTCCATTGCATTGCCTTCTCCCAGCAACTTTTGACACCCTTACCAAACAAGGTCTTATCAACCTTTGCTTTAAGTATACCCAATGCCTTGGCCTCCAGAGCTGTCTGTGGCAATAATTTTCACAGATTCACCATCATCAGGCTAAAGAAATTGCTCCTGATCGCTTTTCTAAAGGGACGTCCTCTTATTCTGTGCCCTCTGCTCCTAGACTCCCCTACTATAGAAAACATCCTCTCTATGTCTACTCTATCCATCCCTTTCAATATTTGGTGGTGGCATCTGTTGGTCTCGAGAGACCATGGATCTGCGCCTGGAGCTTCCAGGGCGCAGGCCTGGGCAGGGTTGTATGGGAGACTGACAGTTGCCCAAGCTGCAGGCCTTCCCCTCTCCACGCCACCAATGTTGTCCAAGGGAAGGGCACTAGGACCCATGCAGCTTGGCACCGGTGACTTGGCAATGTGTTGTTAAGTGCCTTGCTCAAGGACACAAACATGCTGCCTCAGCTGAGGCTCGAACCAGTGACCTTCAGTGGCCACGCGGTAACACAATATTTGATAGGTTTAAATAATAACCCTCCCCCACCACCATTCACCTAAACTCCAGCAAATACAAATCAGGTCTGACTTATCGCACAATTCTCTGAGAAGTTGTATATTTAAGGAGTGGTGCTCAATAAGGTGGTGTCTAGCATTATGGAACCTCATCCCCCAGGACAAGCCTTCTTCTCATTCTTACCATCAGAAAGGAGGTACAGAACAGTTTTGTCCCCTCTGCAATCTGATTCCTAAATGGACATTGAACCTATGAACATTACCTCACTTTTACTATTTCTGTTTTTGCACTATTTTTAATTTGACTACTTAATATACATATTAATATTTAATATTTACTACTTAATTACATTTAATATTTACTGTAATTGATTTACTTATTTTTTCTATATTAGCATGTATTGCATTGTATTGCTGCGCTGTTAACAAATTTCATGACATATGCCAGCGATACTAAACCTGATTCTGATTCTACCCCTCAGCGCTGTGTCAAGAGAGAATGCAATAAACAGAAGAGATGCTGCCGATGCTGGAAATCTGGAGTAACTCACACAAAATGCTGGAGGAACTCAGCAGATCAGGTAGCATCTATGGAGGGGAATAAACAGTTGATGTTTTGGGCCAAAACCCCTCATTAGGACTGGAAAGGAAGGGGACAGAAGCCAGAATAAGAGGGTGGGGGTGGGGTAGGAATACATACTGGTAGGTGATAATTGTGACAAGCTGAGGTGGAATGAAGTGAAAAGCTGAGAGGAGATAGATGGAATAAATAAAAGATTGAAGAAGGAAGGAATCGAAGAGGAGAGGACAGTGGGCCATGGAAGAAGGGAAGGAGGAGGGGAACCAGATGGAGTTTCTAGGTGAGGAGACCAAACAGGGTGCACCGGATACAATAGATGACCATGACAGACTCGTACGTGAAGAGTTACCTCACCTGGGAGGACTGTGAAGGCTCTGAATGGTAGTGAGAGAGGATTTCTAGGGGCAAGAGTAGCATTTAATACACTACACTGGAGTTTGAGCTCAGATGCTTTCAGACCAGCACCAGTGTTCAAATATTCAAAGTGATTCTGCTAGATAAGATGTACTCACATTATAATTATTCATTTCTGCACTGTTAACTGTATACTTTTAAAATGTTGCATAGCGCACCATAGTATAACACTATTACATAGAACATAGAATAGTACAGCACATTACAGGCCCTTCGGCCCACAATGTTGTGCCGACCCTCAAACCCTGCCTCCCATATAACCCCTCACCTTAAATTCCTCCATATACCTGTCTAGTAGTTTCTTAAATGTCACTAGTGTATCTGCCCCCACCACTGACTCAGGCAGTGCATTCCACGCACCAACCACTCTCTGAGTGAAAAACCTTCCTCTAATATCCCCCTTGAACTTCCCTCCCCCTACCTTAAAGCCATGTCCTCTTGTACTGAGCAGTGGTGCCCTGGGGAAGAGGCGCTGGCTGTCCACTCTGTCTATTCCTCTTAATATCTTGTACACTTCTATCATGTCTCCTCTCATCCTCCTTCTCTCCAAAGAGTAAAGCCCTAGCTCCCTTAATCTCTGATCATAAACCATACTCTCTAAACCAGGCAGCATCCTGGTAAATCTCCTCTGTACCCTTTCCAATGCTTCCACATCCTTCCTATAGTGAGGCGACCAGAACTGGACACAGTACTCCAAGTGTGCCCTAACTAGAGTTTTATAGAGCTGCATCATTACATCGCGACTCTTAAACTTTATCCCTCGACTTATGAAAGCTCACACCCCATAAGCTTTCTTAACTACCCTATCTACCTGTGAGGCAACTTTTAGGGATCTGTGGACATGTACCCCCAGATCCCTCTGCTCCTCCACACTACCAAGTATCCTGTCATTTACTTCGTACTCTGCCTTGGAGTTTGTCCTTCCAAAGTGTACCACCTCACACTTCTCCAGGTTGAACTCCATCTGCCACTTTTCAGCCCACTTCTGTATCCTATCAATGTCTCTCTGCAACCTTCGACAATCCTCTACACTATCTACAACACCACCAACCTTTGTGTCATCTGCAAACTTGCCAACCCACCCTTCTACCCCCACATCCAGGTCGTTAATAAAAATCACAAAAAGTAGAGGTCCCAGAACAGATCATTGTGGGACACCACTAGACACAACCCTCCAATCTGAATGTACTCCCTCCACCACGACCCTCTGCCTTCTGCAGGCAAGCCAATTCTGAATCCACCTGGCCAAACTTCCCTGGATCCCATGACTTCTGACTTTCTGAATAAGCCTACCGTGTGGAACCTTGTCAAATGCCTTACTATAATCCATGTAGATCACATTCACTGCACTACCCTCATCTATTTTCCTGGTCACCTCCTCAAAGAACTCTATCAGGCTTGTTAGGCACGATCTGCCCTTTACAAAGCCATGCTGACTGTCCCTGATCAGACCAGGATTCTCTAAATGCCCATAGATCCTATCTCTAAGAATCTTTTCCAACAGCTTTTCCACCACAGACATAAGGCTCACTGGTCTATAATTACCTGGACTATCCCTACTACCTTTTTTGAACAAGGGGACAACATTCTCCTCCCTCCAATCCTCCGGTACCATTCCTATGGACAACGAGGACATAAAGATCCTAGCCAGGGGTTCAGCAATCTCTTCCCTTGCCTCGTGGAGCAGTCTGGGGAATATTCCATCAGGCCCCGGGGACTTATCCGTTCTAATGTATTTTAACAACTCCAACACCTCCTCCCCCGTAATATCAACATGCTCCAGAACATCAACCTCACTCATATTTTCCTTACCATGATCAAGTTCCCTCTCATTGGTGAATACTGAAGAGAAGTATTCATTGAGGACCTCGCTCACTTCCACAGCCTCCAGGCACATCTTCCCACTTTTATCTCTAATCGGTCCTACCTTCACTCCTGTCATCCTTTTGTTCTTCACATAATTGAAGAATGCCTTGGGGTTTTCCTTTACCCTACTCGCCAAGGCCTTCTCATGCCCCCTTTTTGATCTTCTCAGCCCCTTCTTAAGCTCCTTTCTTGCTACCCTATATTCCTCAATAGACCCATCTGATCCTTGCTTCCTAAACCTCATGTATGCTGCCTTCTTCCACCTGACTAGATTTTCCACTTCACTTGTCACCCATGGTTCTTTCACCCTACCATTCTTTATCTTCCTTACCGGGACAAATTTATCCCTAACATCCTACAAGATATCCCTAAACATCGACCACATGTCCATTGTACATTTCCCTGCAAAAACATCATCCCAATTCACACCCGCAAGTTCCAGCCTTATAGCCTCATAATTTGCCCTTCCCCAATTAAAAATTTTCCTGTCCTCTCTGATTTTATCCTTTTCCATGATAATGCTAAAGGTCAGGGAGCGGTGATCACTGTCCCCCAGATGCTCACCCACTGACAGATCTGTGACCTGACCCAGTTCGTTACCTAATACTAGATCTAGTATGGCATTCCCCCTAGTCAGCCTGTCAACATACTGTGACAGGAATCCATCCTGGACACACTTAACAAACTCTGCCCCATCTAAACCCTTGGAAATAATCAAGTGCCAATCAATATTAGGGAAGTTAAAGTCACCCATGATAACAACCCTGTTATTTTTTCACCTTTCCAAAATCTGCCTCTCAATCTGCTCCTTGATATCTCTGCTGCTACCAGGGGGCCTATAGAATACCCCCAGTAGAGTAACTGCTCCCTTCCTGTTCCTGATTTCCACCCATACTGACTGAAAAGAGGATCCTGTTACATTACCCACCCTTTCTGCAGCTGTAATAGTATCCCTGACCAGTAATGCCACCCCTCCTCCCTTTCCCCCCTCTCTATCCTTTTTAAAGCACTGAAATCCAGGAATATTGAGAATCCATTCCTGCCCTGGTGCCAGCCAAGTCTCCGTAATGGCCACTACATCATAATTCCATGTAGGTATCCAAGCTCTCAGTTTATGACCTTTGTTCCTGATGCTTCTTGCATTGAAGTACACACACTTTAGCCCTTCTACCTTACTACCTTTACACCCTTTATTCTGCTTCTCTTTCCTTAAAGCCTCTCTATTTGTTAGATCTGTCTTTACTCCATGTACTTCTTTCACTGCTCTATCGCTCCGTGTCCCATCCCCCTTGCAAATTAGTTTAAACCCTCCCGAACCATGCTAGCAAACCTACCTGCGAGGATATTGCTCCCCCTCGAGTTCAGGTGCAACCCATCCCATCCAATCTGTACAGGTCCCACCTTCCACAGAAGAGATCCCAATGGTCCAAAAATCTAAAACCCTGCCCCCTGCACCAATTCCTCAGCCACACATTCAACTGCCATCTCCTCCAATTCTTACCATCACTATCATGTAGTACTGGCAGCAATCCCGAGAACGCCACCCTTGAGGTCCTGTTCTTCGGCCTTCTGCCTAGTTCCCGAAACTCACACTTCAGGACCTCATCCCTCTTCCTGCCTATGTCGTTGGTCCCAACATGCATCATGACTTCCCCTCTCGTACCAGGATGTCATGCACCCGGTCAGAGACATCCCGGATCCTGGCACCCAGGAGGCAACAAACCATACAGGTTTCCTTCTCACATCCATAAAATTTCCTGTCTGCTCCCCTGACTATAGAGTCTCCAATGACGATAGCTCTCCTCTTCTCCATCCCATCCTTCTGCACCACAGGATCAGACTCAGTGCCAGAGGCTCTGCCACAGTGGCTCACACCTGGTCGGTCGTCCTCGCCAACAGCATCCAGGACGGTAAACATATTATTCAGGAGAATGGCTACAGGGGTGCTCTGCACCACCTGTCTACTCTCCTTCGCTTCCCCCCCTCGGACTGTCACCCACCGACCTGCTTCCGGCAGCCAAGGTGTGACTAACTCCCTGTAGCTCTCATCTATGACTGCCTCATTCTCCATTATGAGTCGAAGGTCATCCAGCTGCTGCTCCAGATTCCTCACACGGTCTTCCAGATCGCCCAGCCGCAAGTACTTCTGGCTGTTGTGACTCTGCGGAAGAGGGGAGATCCCCCAAGACTGCCACATCTCACAGGTGAGGCACATCACTGTCTCAGGAGGCATTGTAAAGACTAACTGGGAACAAGCTCATTCTCCACCTCTTCTCATCAAAGCCTCAAATCTCCACTCCTTCACTGGCCCACTCACTCACTGGCTGCTTTCCACAGCTCAGAGCGTCAGAGTCTAGTGTGGAATTTGGGCCTACACCATAAGAAAACTAGTCTGTTCTTCCCATGAGCACATGCTTTTCTTCTGGGTACTCCAATTTCCTCCCACAGTCCAAAGGCGTGCTGATTACTTGGTTAATTGGTCATTGGAAGTTATCTTGTGATTAGGCTAGGGTTAAATCGGTGGTTTGCTGGGTGGCACGGCTTGGTGGGCAGGAAGGGCCTATTCCGTGCTTTATCTCGAAATAAAATAAAATTTTGCCATTGAAACTGTAGTAAATTGCTTGGTGTTGACTGTGTCTTCAAGAAATATAAAAAAATTGTGTGAGGAGAGGAGAACTAGACTCTCTGCAGAAGATCTGCTGTGTTGAATTAAGGCTTTTATATATTACAATTACAGCTTCCGTGTGTAGATCAGTTTAGTCAGACACAACACCAGATGCTGCCAAGGAGGTTAATGAAGGCAAATTCTAACTTTCAAGAAGTGAATAAAAATTGGAAAGGAGAAAATCTACAATAATTTTTGGATATAAGTGTGAATGCAGTAAAAAGCTTTTGCAGACATAAAAGCTCCTCCTGTTATTTATCTTTCCTCCAATGAAAACCTTTTGTTTCTCTCTGTGCAAGTGAAGATGTCAAGAGAAGGCGAGATTTTCTCTCCCTAATTGTGAATCACACTTATGCTAAATTGTCAGAGGTGACAGGGCATTGGAATAACTTTATTAAGAAAGTGCTCCCGTCTGAATCTTACTTGAGAGCACCATCAATCAAACATAATACATGGTCTTCCTGAATTTTCTTGTTAATATCATCTGTGCAATATTGATTAAAATATAGAGCATTCATTAATTTCATGGGCATTGTTGGGAACTGCAGAAACTGCCATCTGCTTCTTTTTCCCTTTCCAAAGGTGTTTACACATTCACCAGAGGATCACTTTAATGAATATTACAGTACTTGCGACACAATACAGCCTCAAAATAGGTGTCCCTTTAGAACAGAGATAAGGAGGAACTTCTTAAGTCAGAGAGCAGTGAATCTGTGGAATTCATTGCCACAGACGACTGTTGAGGCCAAGCCATTGGGTATATTAGAAGCAGAGGTTGATAGATTCTTGATTAGTAAGGGAGACAAAAGTTACAGGGAGAAGGCAGGAGAATGGAGTAGAGAGGGGTAATAAAATCAACCATGACTAAATGGCAGAGCTCCTGTATTTTATGGTCTTTTGGTAGTGTAGTGGATAGCACAAAGTTTTACAGCACGTCAGCTGTATGATGGGGATTCAGTCTGCTATCTGAAAGGAGACTGTGAGGTCTCCTCATGACCAAGTGGGTTTCTTCTGGGTAATCTTATTTCTTCTCCTATTCCAAAAAGGGGTGGTTTAGGGTTAGTATGCTGCGGGCATGCTATGTTAGTCCTGGAACCATGATGACACCAGCACAGTGCAATCCTTGCTGATTTGATTAGACACAAGCAACGTATTTCTCCGTACATTTTAAGGTACAAGTGACAAATAAAGCCAATCTTTCACCTCGTTTTCTCTTCACAATGCACACTAGTTGCAGTTTCAAATTACAACCTGGTCATTGCAGTCTAAAATGTATTCAAGCCCCTGTGGTGCCCACCGCTCTTGGAAATTCCCCATGACACCCTCGGGTATTGCACAAAATAAACGCAAGAGCTTCTATGGTTCTACTTCGCAGATCCTGGAAATCCAGAATAACACACACAGAATGCTGGAGAAATTCAGTAAGTCAGGTAGATAACCAATTTATGTTGGGTCTTGACAAAGCCATCACCATAATCTACGTTGTGTTCCCTGAATTTTCACAGTGTTAATTGGGTGACCGCTTTGTCGAGCATCTTTGCTCCATTCTCAAGTTGGATTTCCCAGTGGCCAATCATTTGAATTCCTTTCTGTCACCATTCCCATTCTGACATGTCAGCCCATTGCCTCTTCTACTGCCATGATGAGGTCGAGGGTTTGAGGAACAATACTGCATGAACATCAATTTCTCTAACTTCTTTCTTGTAATTTCTTACCCTTCCCCCCCCCCCCCCCCCCCCACCTTCAGGCTCTCCTTTTAACCCTTCTCTTCTCCTCACCTGTCTAATTCCACCTCTTCTCTTCAGAGTGCCAGACTTTTTTGCTGTACTCTTGTTAGGGCAATTTAAAAGCCAGCACAGATGGACTGAAAAGACTGGGTGTCGGGATCCAAGGCGACAGACAACCTCACCCGTTCTCCGCGATGGCCACTCCTCTCGCTCCATGGCACTGAGGCTATGAAGACTGCCCAGCTGCTGTGCTCCATGCTCACTAACATGATGAACTGGTAAGCCAGGCTTTGGGCCTACTCTGGGCTGCTCTGTGGTTCAAATCTGAGGACTCAATTTGATTAAGAATGCTGTTGCTTGTTTCAATTGTTTTGCATGATTTGTGCTTTTTGTCCCCCTTTCTCTTGTTGGTTTTATTTTAAAGGCAACACGAGTGAATCTGCAGATGTTGGAAATAAATAAAAACACAAAATGCTGGCAGAATTCAGCAGGCCAGACAGCATCTATGGGAGGAGGGAGTGACGATGTTTCGGGCCGAAACCCTTCACCAGGAGTGAAGTAACATGGGATGGTGGAGGGGGGATAAGAAGTGGGGGGAGGGATGAAGTGGAGAGCAGGGAAGTGATAGGCTGGAGGGAAATGGGCTAGGGGGAAGGTGGAGAATTATGGGAAATAAAAGAGAAAGAAAGGTAGGGCTGGGGGGAGATTGTAGTGAGGGGGGGGGGAAAGAGAGAAAAAGAGAACCAGACTAAAATTATAGATAGGGATGGGGTAAGGGGGGGTGGGGGCAGGGGTATCAACAGAGGTCTGTGAGTTGAATGTTCATGTCAGCAGGCAGGAGGCTACCTAGGCGGGAGATAAGATATTGCTCCATCGACCTGCGTGTGGCCTCTTCTTGACAGTAGAGGAGGCCATGGACAGACATATTGGAGTGGGAGTGGTCTGTGGAATTGAAGTGTGTGGCCACAGGGAGATCCCGCCACTGCTGGAGGACTGAGCGCCGGTGTTCGGCGAAACGGTCTCCCAGTCTGCGGCGGGTCTCCCCAATGTATAAATGGCCACATCGGGAGCACCGGATACAGTATATCACCCCAGTTGACTCGCAGGTGAAGTGGTGCCTCACCTGAAAGGACTGTCTGGGGCCTGGGATGGTGGTGAGGGAAGAAGTGTGGGGGCAGGTGTAGCACTTCTTCCGTTTGCAGGGATGAGTGCCCGGAGGGAGGTCCGTGGGGAGGAATGGGGGGGGGATGAATGGACAAGGGAGTCACGTAGGGAGTGATCCCTGCGGAAATCCGAGAGAGGGGGGGAGGGGAAGATGTGGCTGGTGGTGGGATCCCGTAGGAGGTGGCGGAAGTTACGGAGGATTATATGTTGGATCTGTAGGCTGGTAGGGTGATAGGTGAGGACCAGGGGGACTCTATCCCTGGTGGGCTGGCGGGGGGATGGGGTGAGGGCAGAGGTGCGTGAAATACGGGAGACGCGATGGAGGGCAGAGTTGATAGTGGACAAAGGGAAGCCCCTTTCTTTCTTTAAAAAAGGAAGACATTTCCTTTGTCCTAGAATGAAAGGCCTCATCCTGAGAGCAGATGCGGCACAGGAATTGAGAGAAAGGGATAGCATTTTTGCAGGAGACAGGGTGGGAGGAGTAATAGTCTAGGTAGCTGTGGGAGTTAGTAGGTTTGTAGTAGACGTTGGTGGATAGGCTGTCTCCAGAGATAGAAACAGAAAGATCTAGAAAGGGGAGGGAGGTGTCGGAAATAGACCAGGTGAATTTGAGGGCGGGGTGTGTGGTGAACTACATATACCTGTCTGGACACGCCCCCTGATGACTGCTCCTGTGGCTCCTCCCACAGACCCCTGTATAAAGGTGATGGAGGTCTGAGGCCGGCCTCTCAGTCTCCAGGATGTAGTATGGTGGTCACTCACTGCTCGTTCCTTCTTCCAGTCAATAAAAGCCGATACCTCGCTTTTACATCTCAGAGTGAGTTATTGATGATGCATCAGGGTGAAAGTTGGAGGCGAAGTTAATGAAGTCGACGAGCTCGGCATGCGTGCAGGGAGCAGCACTGATGCAGTCGTCGATATAACGTAAGAAAAGGAAAGTCCTCCTGGTCCTCACCTATCACCCTACCAGCCTACAGATCTAACGTATAATCCTCTGTAACTTCCGCCACCTCCTACGTGATCCCACCACCAACCACATTTTCCCCTCCCCCCCACTCTCGGCTTCCCGCAGGGATCGCTCCCTACATGACTCCCTTGTCCACTCATCCCCCCCATCCCTCCCCACCGACCTCCCTCCAGGCACTTATCCCTGCAAACGGAAGAAGTGCTACACCTGCCCCCATTCTTCTTCCCTCACCACCATCCCAGGCCCCAGACAGTCCTTTCAGGTGAGGCACCACTTCATCTGCGAGTCAACTGGGGTGATATACTGTATCCGGTGCTCCCGATGTGGCCATTTATACATTGGGGAGACCCGCCGCAGACTGGGAGACCGTTTCGCCGAACACCGGCGCTCAGTCCTCCAGCAGTGGCGGGATCTCCCTGTGGCCACACACTTCAATTCCACAGACCACTCCCAATCCGACATGTCTGTCCATGGCCTCCTCTACCGTCAAGATGAGGCCACATGCAGGTCGATGGAGCAATACCTTATCTCCCGCCTAGGTAGCCTCCTTCCTGCCGGCATGAACATCCAACTCACAGACCTCCGTTGATACCTCTGCCCCCCCCTTACCCCCATCCCTATCTATAATTTTAGTCTGGTTCTCTTTCTTTCTCCTTTTCCCCCCTCACTACAATCTCCCCCCAGCCCTACCTTTCTTTCTCTTTTATTTCCCATAATTCTCCACCTTCCCCCTAGCCCATTTCCCTCCAGCCTATCACTTCCCCTCTCCACTTCATCCCTCCCCCCACTTCTTATCCCCCCTTGACCATCCCGTGTTACTTCACTCCTGATGAAGGGTTTCGGCCCGAAATGTCATCACTACCTCCTCCCATAGATGCAGTCTGGCCTGCTGAGTTCTGCCAGCATTTTGTGTTTTTATTGGTTTTCTTTTCTTTTTTTAATTGGGTTCTTTCAGGTTTGATTTACTTTGTGACTACCTGTAAGCAAACAAATCTCAAGGTCTATAGCTTCTTTGATAATAAATGTCCTTTGAATTTTGACTTTGACTTTGATGCCACTCCTATTTCACTTTCTTCCATGGCTCATTCTCCTGTCCTATCAGATTCCTTCCTCTTCAGCCCTTTACATTTTCCTCTTCCAACTCCCACTGAATTTTCTCACTTCATCCCGCCTCCAGTAACCTCCTGCTTTCTTTCTCACTGGGCTTCACCTATCACCTTCTAACTTTGTAATCCTTCCACAACTCACAACTTCTCATTCTGGCTTCCTTCCCCCTTCCTTTCCAGTCCTGATGAAGAGACTTGACCCAAAACATGAATTCTATTCCTTCCCATAGGTACTTCAGGCTCCAGGGATTCATCTGCTTCTTTGTATAACTGACACTAGAAAAAGCAATGCTCTTACACGGTTATTAGAGAAAATGGGCACCTTGGCACAGAATACAAATGTCACATCAAATTTTGCCGTAAGAAATATAGCCCATTCTGCTGAACATTTATCCTGAATATTCATCATCCAGTGCTTATCTTTCAGATAGACCTTTCACAGCAAAGAACAGCAGGTACCCCTCAGACTAAATTACAAGGTACCGTGCCTAATCCACACAGAGAAGAAAGGCACAGGCAACTCCAGAGCTGCATTTAACAATTTCTAAATGTTATTATCGAATCTTTGTGTTGTGAGTTGCTTGTTACTGTGTGAATGAGTACAATTGCTTTTGTTGGTTCAGAAAACTATGCTGGTCTCTTACCTGTTCACCACACCTGCCTGTTACCTCTCCCTGGTGTCCCTCCTCCTTCCCTTTCTCCCATGATCCAATCTCCTCTCCTATTGGATTCCTTCTTCTGCAGCCTTTTGCCTTTTTCACCTCCCAGCTTCTTACTTCATCCCTCCTCCTCTACTTATCTGGCTTCACCTATCACTTTCTAGCTCCGAGGTTCCCAACCTTTGACATGCCACGGACAACATCTGGAGAAGATGAATATCAGAGTAGTATGTTGCATGCATACTTTGATAATAAATGAACCTTTGAACTCTTGAACCTTTTGAACTTTCGAATTAAGCAAGGGTCCACGGATCACAGGCTGGGAACTCTTGTTCTAGCTTTTCCCCCTTTCCCTCTCCCCACCTTTCCCCACCTCCCCACAATTCTGGAGTCTTCCCCCTTCCTTTCCAGTCCTGATAAGGACCTATGATCCAAAGTGTTGACTGTTTATTGATTTCCGTAGATGTTGCCTGACTTGCTGAGTTCCTCGAGCATTTTGTGTGTGTTGCTCTGGTATATCCTGGCAGTTCTGCTGTGACAGCACTATGTTTAAGAGATTGACAATAATTTCTTCACAGATGATCTTCTTCTGCTATAGAGGACTCTGCAGAGATTTGATGGTGCAGCTAATAAATCTGTCAATGTCTTTGATTTCAGTCAGTGTATCTAGGCAGTGAAAATGGATATTCAGTGTTTTAGTGTTTGTAGAGAGCAAATATAAACAAAAACTTTAGTGTGATGAAAGCAACTAATGAAATAAACACAAGAACGGTAGGGAGTTCAGAAGCCTAATGGCCTGAGGAAAGTAACTACTTCCCATCTTGACCGTTCTTGTTTTTATGCATTGTAGTCTCTTGCCTGACGGTGGAAAGTCAAAGAGGATGCTGGGTGGATGGGTGGCATCCTTAACAATACTAAGGGCCCCGCAAATGCATTGCTCCTGATAACTGTCCCCAATGGATGGTAGGGAGACCCATATGATGCTCCCAGCTGTTCTCACTGTCCTTTGTAGGGACTTTGGATCCAATGCTCGACAGCTCCTATACCAGATGGAAATGTAACTTGTCAGGATGTTCTCAATGGTGTTTCTATAAAACACGGGGGTGGGGGAGGTGGAGGGAGAGCATTGGGAGCCTTGCTTACATCAATTTCCTTTGAAAGTGAAGGCACTGCCATGCCTACTTGTTCAGAGAGTGATATTAAGGGACCAGGTGAGGCAATCTATGCTGTGAACTCCAGGAATTTGGTGCACTTGGTGACTCTCTCTATGAAGGAGCCATGTATTCACAAATGAAGATGGTTTGTCTGCACCTTCCTGAAGTCCACAAAGATTTCCTTTGTCTTCTCCATGTTCAGGGTTAGGTTGTTCTTCTCCCACCAATGCACCAGCTGGTCATTTTCCTCTCTATACACCATCTCGTCATCGTTCTTGATAAGTCCAGCCACTGTTGTGTCATCCGCAAACTTGATGACACGGTTTGAGCTGGATCCTGCGACACAGTCGTGCGTCAGCAGTGTGAACAGCATCGGGCTGAGCACACAGCCTTGGGGAGGGCCAGTGCTCAGCGTAATGGAACAAAAGATGTTGCTTCCCACATGGAATGACTATAGCCTTACTGTTAAGAAGTCCAGTATTGAATTGCAGAGGGATTGTGGAGGGAGGTGTTGAGACCCAGAAATGACAGTTTCCCCACCAGTTTCTGGGGTATGATGGTGTTGAATGCTGAACTGAAGTCTATAAACAGCAGTCTGTCTGGCAGGTGGGACAGGACAGAGTGTAGGGCAGAGGCTATTGCATCATCAGTAGATCAATTTGAGAGATAAGTGAACTGGAAAAGGTCCTGCGTGGCCAGGAGAAAGGCTTTAATGTGCTCCATGACTGGCCACTCAAAGCATTTCACAACGGTTGATGTTAATGCCACCGGAGAGATGAGAATTGATGTAGGACCACTAGAAAAGAAGACTAGAGAAATAATAACGGGGGACAAGGAGCTGGCTGATGAACTAAATGAGTATTTTGCATCAGTCTTCACTGTGGAAGACACTAGTAGTGTATCAGATGTTGAAGAATGTGAGTACAATCACTATTACAAAGGGGAAGTTACTCAAAAAGCTGAAAGACCTAAGTGTAGATAAGTCAATGGGGCTAGATGAACTGTACCCTACGGTTCTGAAAGAGGAAGTGGTAGAGATTGTGGAGGCATTAGTAAGGATCTTTCAAAAAATCATTGAACTCTAGCATGATACCAGAGGACAGGAAAATTGCAAATGTCACTCCACTCTTTCAGAAAGCAGGGAGGCAGCAGAAGGAAATTATAGACCAGTTAGCCTGACCACAGTGGATGGGAAGATGTTGGAGACAATTGTTAAGGATGAGGTTATGGACTACTTGATGACAGGACAAGTTAAGACAAAGTCAGGATTGTTTCCTAAAGTGAAAATTTTGCCTGACAAACCTGTTGGAATTCTTTGAGGAGATTACACATTGGATAGATAAAGGGGATGCAGTGGATGTTGTATATTTGGACTTTCAGAGAGCCTTTGACAAGGTGCCACACATGAGGCTGCTTACCAAGTTAAGAGCCCATGGCTTTACAGGCAAGTTACTGGCATGGTTAGAGCACTGGCTGATTGGTAGGAGGCAATGAGTGGGCATAAAAGGAGCCTTTTCTGGTTGGCTGCCAGTGACAATAGGTGTTCTTCAGGTGTCGGTGTTGGGATCACTTCTTTTTATGCTGTATATCAATGATTTAGATGATGGAGTAGATGGTGTTGATGCCAAGTTTGCAGATGATACAAAGATTGGCGGAAGGGCAGTTAGTGTTGAGAAAACAGGTAGGCTGCAGAAGGATTTAGACCAACTAGGCAAATGGGCAAGAAAGTGACAAATGAAATACAATGTTGGAAAATGCACGGTGGAAAAGTGTAGACTATTTTCTAAATGGAGAGAAAATCCAAAAATCTGAGATGCAAAGGGACTTGTGAGTCCTTGTGTGGAACACCCTAAAGGATAACTTTCAGATTGAATCAATGGTGAGGAATGCATATGGAATATTAGCATTCATTTCAAGAGGTCTGGAACACAAGAGAAGAGATGTGATGCTGAGGCTTTATTAAGCACTGGTGAGGCCTCACCTTGAGTATTGTGAACACTTTTGATCTCCTCATCCAGGGAAAGATGTGCTAGCATTGGAGAGGGTTCAGAGGAGGTTCACAAGGATGATTCAGAGAAAGAAGGGGTTATCATACAAGGAACGTTTGATGGCTCTGCGTCTGTACTCGCTGGAATTTAGAAGGATGAGGGGGGACCTCAATGAAACCTTTTGAATTTTGAAAGGTCTAGACAGAGTAGATGTTGGAAAGGATGTTTCCCATGGTGGGGGAGTCTAGGACAAGAGGGCACAGCCTCAGGATAGAGGGGCGTCTATTTAAAATAGAGATGTGGAAAAATTTATTTTGCCAGAGGGTTGTGAATCTGCGGAATTTGTTACCACAGGCAGCCATGGTGGCCAGGTAGTTGCGTGTATTCAAGGCAGAGCTTGATCGGTTCTTGATTGGACATGACATCAAAGGTTATGGGGTGAAGGGTGGGGAGAAAAGGATCAGCCATGACTGAATGGTGGAGCAGACTCGATGGGCCAAATGGCCTAATTCTGTTCCTCTGTCTTCTGGTCTTATGGTCATATATGAACTTTCATAATAAAGTTACTTTGAATTTTGTGTAACAGATAGAAGCATACCCTGTGAGCAGCTAATTAGGAAATTCTGCAATGACTCATCAAATCTGGCAGCATCTTTGGAGGGAGGAAATCAGTTAACGTTTTAAGAGAATGACCTGTCATCAGAAGTCATAGAAGATGTTGTATCATGTGTTGAGTACCTCTATCCTATTGTATGTTTTATATTGCAGAGCTACTTGCAGTAATGTTCTGTTTATTTTGTTACATACTTAAAATGCTGGAGGAACTCAGTAGGTCAGGCAGCATTTATGGAGGAGAATAAACAGTCAACAGTTGGGGCTGAGACCCTTCATCAGGACTTAAAAAGAAGATGGAAGAAACCAGAATAAGTTGGGAGAGGGGTGGGAGTACAAGCTTGCAAATGATAGGTGAAACCAGGTGAAGAAGAAGGTGGGGATGAGGTATGTATGATATGAGAAGCTGGGAGTTGATAGGCGGAAAACATAGAGGGCTGAAGAAGAAGGCACTTGGTAGGAGGGGAGAGTAGCCATGATAGAAAGGGAAGTAGGAGGGACATCAGATGGAAGTGATGGGCAAGCTAGAAGAGAAGGCGTGACAGGGTATCCAGAATGAGGAATGGAAAAAGAGAGGAAAGTGGAGAGGGAGTATTTACCAGAAGTTAGAAAAATCAATGCTTATGTCATCAGACTTATTTTATTGAAATCCATTTGCCACTCTTTGGCCCAATCCCGAATTTTCAAGATCCCCTTGAAATCTATAATGACACTATCATCAATGCCTTCTAATTTTGTGCCATCTGCAAAGTTGCAGATCAGGCCCTTGTGTATGCATCCATATCATTTATATAAATAACAAATAACCAGGCTCTGTGGCACATGACTAGTCCTGGCCTACATTCTGAGAAACAACTTTTAACACCAACCGTTTCCTACCTCTGAGTCAGATTTGAATACACCTTTGTATCCCTCCTTAGATTTCATGGGACTTCACCTTTCAGACCAGCCTACCTTGTCAAATAGACAACATCCACTACCCTAAGCTTATCTATTTTTATGGTTATCTCTTGAAAGAACTGTAAAAGCTTCGTCAACATGACTTTCCACACACAAAGTCATGCTGATTCGTCCTAAAGGGACTCTGCCTATCCAAATGCTGGTAGACCCTATCACTCAGAATATTCTCCAGTATCTTCTCCACCATTGAAGCCAGATTGACCAATCTGTCATTCCTTCACTTGATCTTGCTGTGCTCTGTCGAACAACACAAAGAACCTTTGTCACATTTTAATCTTTGGGAATGTCACCTGTGGTGAACAATGAAGCAAATACACTCAGTGGCCATCTTATTAGATGCAGGAATGGAACCCCATATGGCCTTCTGTTGCTGTGGCCCATGAGGAACTCAATACACGATACAGCATCCTTTATGACAAGTGCATTCAGAGAAGATCTTCTCAACACCACTGTTGTAATACATGTCTATTTGAGTTATTGATGCCTTCCTGTCAGCTTGAACCAGTCTTGATATTCTCCTCTGACCTCTGTCATTAACAACACATTTTCGTCCACAGAACTGCCACTCACTGGTTTCTTTTATTAGATTTTGCACCGTTCACTGTAAACTCTAAAGGCTGTTGTGTGTGAAAATCCCACCAGATACTCAAACTACCCTGTATGACATCAACAATCATTCCATGGTCAAAGTCACCTAGATGACATTCCTTCCCCATTCTGACGTTTGGTCTGAACCATGTCTTCATGCTTTTATGCACTGATTTGCTGCCACATGACCAGCTACTTAGATATTTGCAATAGCAAGCAGGTATACACGTGTACCCAATGAAGTGGTCACTGACTGTATCCCCATAAGGGTCTTTGTAATTTCCAAAAGTCTAAGGATACATTTTGTCAGGTGGACTTCTACTTTAATGCCCTTGAAGGCTGCAAATACTTCCTCTTTGAAAAGATGAATGTCCTTTAAAATAACTCCATATATTTTACCTATCGTTTGGGGATACATGATGTACTTCTCAGAAAGCACAGTTTTAATGAAATATTCTTTCAAGATCTCACCTGGTACTCATGGCTTAAGATGCACCATCTTGCTTACCAGCACCTCTATCATTCTTGTAGCAACTCTAAGCTGGGAAATTGGGCTGCCAGACCAGCCCTTCTCTCAGCCATGTTCCTGTTATAGCTATAACATCCCAGCCCTCAAAGACAATTCATGCTCTGAGTTTGCCTGCCTTACCTGTTAAACCTTGAGCATTGAAATCAATGTAGTTCAACTGATTGTTACTTTTGTTGCCTTTACTGTGTCCCTGGCAATCCTGATTGCTAGTCTTACTCTTGTTGGCTACTGCTTTATCCCATAACCTGCTCCTGCTCAGACCCCCTGCCAATCTTTTGCTTACTCTTTCCTTGGATGCTGCCTGAATTGCTGAGTGTATCTAGCATTTTCTGTTTTGATATCAGATCTCCAGCATCTGTAGTTTTTTTTACATATTTTCTTTCTCCTGGTCCCTCAGGTCATCCATCCAATATTGTTCAGTATACTTCTCACATACTGACATGAAAATGGGACTGCTGGGACCATTATTAGACATAATGCAATCAGTGAAAATTGCACACAATTGTCCATGAAAACCACAATCTACCAATTCCTCTAATTTTGTCCCAAGTTTCTTCCACAGAGAAAGCAACATCTTGCAATGAGACTGAATAAATTGTGATATCTGACTTGTGATTGTGCAGCTTGACTTGTCTGACCCTCAGATTTCATATTCTGCCGAACATTTGAAAAAAAATCATTACAAATTGTGTCCCACAATGATCTTTTGTTGATGATACATTGTGATGGAAGTAGACTAATAAGTAGATTCCTGTAGTGCTTGAGCTGGACGTAGGCAAGGCAGACAAATAGTGCCTTTTTTCAGAGCAAACATCAGCCTCAGTTGTTTTCTGACCTAATTCAATCTCAGATCTAGTAGAAATGTCATTCTGGCAAATGAAGCTAACTGGACCTGGACATGTTACCACACCATTCAGATTCTGCAGCAGAAACAATAAACAATTACAAAGAGTGGCTAAATTTCATTAGTAGTTTGAATAGATTTGGCATGTCACCAAAGACTCTAGCAAATTTCTACAGATGTACCGTGGAGAACATTCTAACTGATCTCATCACTGTCTGGTATAGAGGCGGCCACGACACATTGGAAAAAACTTCAGAGAGTTGTAGTGCACACAAAATACTGGAGGAGCTCAGCAGTCCAGGCAGCATCTATGGGAAAGAGTAAACAGTTGATGTTTCAGGCCAAAACCCTTCATCAGGATTGATGGGGGTTGTAAACTCAGCCAGCTCCATCATGGGCCACTAGCCTCCCCACCATTGTGGACATCTTCATAAGGCGATGCCTCAAAGAGGTGGCATCCATCATTAAAGACTGCCACCGCCTGGGACATGCCGTCTTCTCAGTACTACCACATGGAGGAGGTACAGGAGCCTGAAGACACACACTCAGTGATTTAGGAACAGCTTCTTCCCACCATCAGATTTTTGGATGGATAATGAACCAATGAATGCTGCATCACTATTTTTGGTCTCTTTTTGCACTACCTATTCACTTAACAATCTGCAGTATTTCTAATGTATTGTACTGTACTCACTTGCAAGGACTCTAAAATGCACATTCTCAATCCTATTTGTTTGTTTGTTTATTTATTATTTTTTGTATTTGCACATTGGTTGTTTGCCCACCTTTTTTATGTGTAGTTGCACTGTATTTCTGTGAATGCCCGCACAAGAATGAATCTTAGACACATACTTGTACATACTTTGATAATAAATTTGAACTTTGAACTGTGTACTGCTGCTTCAAAAGAACAAATTTCATGACGTACAGTATGTCAGTGATAACACATCTGATTCTGGTTCTGATTCCGTTCACTGGATTTGTCAATAAAGCTGGTTTGACACCTGGAGTCAGCATTGATCAGAACTTTTGCCACCATACTAATTTAATCGTGTGCTTCTCTGATTCAGTGAATAAATGTTATCCTTGCCAATGCTCTCAGATGGTTTGTTTCAATAACTTCCTGGAGACTGTGCTGTCCTGATGTGTTTGCAGACAAGTCCTTAGGTCATGGTATTTCATCAATACCGCTGCAGAGTTAAGTGATTACTGATTGACAGAACAGAGACAAACCAATTAATTTCATTAAAGTGCAACAATCTTTGTCCTTTTGCTGGACATCAGTACAATGGGATCAGTTCTTTTGGAGCAGAGAGAAAAAGAAATGTGTATTTTTAAAGTACCCTTCCTGACCTCAGAACAGGTCTTCATGCTTTGTTCACAGTGATGTGCTTTCAAAACAAAGCCAGTGTTGCAACGTGGAGAATGTAGCAGGTAATTGGCACTCTACCCTGAGCTCCAGCATGACAGAAGATTACCAGGAGGCCACAGGAAAGGATTCAAAGTTGTTCTTAAAGCCTCCTCGGGAAAAGAAAAAAAATGTTCACTGACTTGTGGGAATCCCTGATCCAGAGCTGCTCAAAATGGATGGGTGATGCTGAGAGCCTTAGATCACTTTGTATGAGTGAACTCAGCAAGAAGGGTAGAAGGAGAACAGTTGTTACTGCACCGATTACCCACCTATCCATCAAGCACCTCCTCTCACACCCACGAAACAGCCTGTGGAATCCAAACAGGCATCAGCAGCTACCTCAGAACCCACAGGACTAGAGTGAACACCAGTCATCACTCTTAAAAAAAATTCTCACGTGATAAACTCTTGATCTCAGTCTACCTCATCATGGCTCCTGCACTGTATTTTCTCTGTAATTATGCCACTGTATGATATAGTCATATAGGGGCGTATGAGGTGTCCAGGCAGGAGTAGCACCTCTGGTGAAGGGGCTTGTCATGTCCATTCCAGGGCAGCTCAGTCACCTTTGGTCCCCACTGGACACTCAACTCTCACGTGTGACTCCAAGTAGCAGTCTGCATGCAACAATGGCCATACCCCGGTACCTTGCAATCTAACCAGATGAGGGTAGCTGGCGGCCTCATACCCCTAGGAACTAGGGACCTGACTGTCATCGCGTGTAAAGTCAGCTCCAGTGGACTAGCGGATGAGATCTACAGTGAGATCCAACAACTTGGAAAGTGGTACTATAATACACCGTGGAGAGCAAAGGGCATGTCAAGGCACAGAAGATGTCATGATTATTCAGTGTAACCAAGGAAGACCCAAGTTGATGATGCTTGTTTGTATATCCAGATCTGGACTTCTGAGATCAAGAGAATGGAAATGTCCCCATTACAATAGCTTTTCCACTTTAAAAACTCTCCCTCACAGGTTTCCTGTCATTGTCAGACACAATGGACAATCATCACCATTTATACTACAATACTTCAACTGTGGTCTACCTAAAGATGGTAAGGTGTATGGAGTGTTGACCTTCATTAGTCAGTGGATTGAGTTCAAGAGCCACGAGGTAATGCTGTAGCTCCATAAAATCTAGTTAGACCACATGGAGTATGGTCTTCAGATCGGGTTGTCTCAATATAGGTAGGATGTGAAAACTCTAGAGAGAGTGCAGAAGAGATTTATCAGGATGCTGCTTCGATTAGTGAACATGTTTTATGAGGAAAGGTTGAGTGAGCTAGGACTATTCTCTTTGGAGAGAAGGAAAATGAGAGGTAACTTGATAGAGGTGTACAAAATGATAAGAGGCATAGATTGAGTGGATAGCCAGAAACACTTTCCCAAGGCAGAAATAGCTAATACAAGGGCGCATAACTTTAAGGTGATGGGAGGAAATTCTGAGGAGATGACTGAGGCAGTTTCTTTGTACAGATTGGTCGGCGCATTGAACACGTTGCTAGGGGTGGTGATAGAGGCAGGTACATTAGGGACATTTAAGAGACTCTTCAACAGACGCATGGATGAAAGAAAAATGAAGGTCTATGTGGGAGAGAAGGTTTGGACTGATCTTGAAGAACATTGAAAGGTCGACACAGCATCAGCATCATCAGTATCAGGGCCTGTACTGTGCTATAGTGCTCCTACAGCTACTGAGGACCCAGCAATTGACAACTCCCTTAGGAGAACATCATACTCATTTCAAGTGATTGCACAATTACTGCACTATTGTGCTGTACTCTTCTATGTTTTATCTTCTGCATTTTTGACCACTTGCACTACCTTCACTGTATCTCAGTACATGTGACAATAATTAATAAATTACCTGATTAACTTAAGGGAGGAGTAAAGGGAGCTTGAAGATGAAGGTACTGACTTATTCTTTTGGTTGGAGAGTAAACATTGTCCAAGACACTGAACAGAACTACTGTACTCTACAAATCACTGCATGTCTTTGAGCTTCCTGATGGTAGCAATGTGAAGAGAGCAGGTCCCGGATAGTGAAGGTCCTTAGTGATGGATGCTGCCTTTTGAAGAAGTATTTGATACTGGAGAGGCTGAAGATCCTGGTGAAGCTGGCTGAGTTTACAACCTCCTGCAACTTTTTCCGATCCTGTGCATTGGTGGTTCCATACCAGATGGTAATGCAACCAGTTAGAACATTCTCCACTGTGCATCTGTAGAAATTTACTGGAGTCTTTGGTGACATACCAAATCTCCTTAAACTCTTAATGAACTCTGTTTCATAATTGCATCAATATGTTGAGCCCAAGACATTCAGCAGATGAATCCTCCATTTGACAGCTCATCTGAAGGACAGTGCAACACAAACAAATGAACCTTGCTTGGTGTGGCTTTGCCATGACCCACTGTATTTGACACATCCACTTGATCATTCCATTGCCCGGGGTCCACAAGTGCTGTATGACATTTGACTGGAGTCATAGAGAGTCATAGAACAGTACAGCACTGTAACAGGCCCTTTGACCCATCAATTCCATGCCAAACTATTATCTGTCTTGTCCCATCGACCTGCACCTGGGCTATAGTCCTTCAATCTCCTATCCAAATTTCTCTTAAATGTTGAAATCGAACCCACATCAACCACTTCCTTTCACAGCTCATTCCACATGCTCACCACTCTCTTAGTGAAGAAGTCTCCCCTCATGTTCCCCTTGAGTATTTCACCTTTCATCCTTAGTTGTATGACCTCTAGTTGTAGTCTCAACCAACCTCAGTGGAAAAAGCCTGCTTACATTTACTTCCTCTATACCCCTTATAATTTTGTATACTTCAATCAAATCTCCCCTCATTCTTCTACATTCTACGAAATAAAGTCATAAACTATTCAACTTGTCCTTATAATTCAGGTCCTTAAGTCCAGGCAATATCCTTGTAAATTTTCTCTGCGCTGTTTCAATCTTAAAAGAGATTTGATGAAGAGCCCTGACTAAATTTATAAGCTCACTCCTGGTGCACTTCACAAGGCCTTGGATGGATACCTCTCGATAATCTGTGGCTTGATTTCCCAAACAGTATCAGCAGTATTGCATTTGCTGTTTGTCAAGATAAAAACACATCTAAAAATTGAAGTTATTCAGAACAGCTTGTAAATATACTGTTGATTTAGTGTAAACTCTTGTTTATAATGTTCATTGCCAGATGACTATAGAAATATATCCGGCTTCTAAATCAGTGTGACTGTGCACAGACGGGTTTGTTTAATAAAATCGGTCTTGTCAGGATCCAGAGTTTATTTCCCAAAGATTACGTTCTGATATCTGTATTTTCATGTTTGTACAGATTTTATCTGAGGTATACTGACATTGCAAAACATTACACAGTAACTTATAAACAAATATAAGGGTTTCCAATCTTGATTTTTTTTATCATTAATCTAAAACATAAATTATTAAGACCAAGAAAGATGTTTTCCAAAAACGGAAGTTTCCAGCATTTAGAAGAAGTTATGTTTTCTATACTGTTGTGACTTGTACAGTGCCTATAAATACTATTCACAACCCCCATAGTTCATGTTTTATTATTTTATAATATTGGTTAACAGTGATTTAATTTGGCTTTTTGACACTGATCAATAGAAAAAGATTCTTTCATGTCAAAGTGAAAACAGATCTCTACAAAGTGATCTAAATAATTACAAATATAAAACAAAGAATAACTGATTACATAACTTTTCACACCCCTTTAAAATGACACACCAAATCATCTCTGATGCAGCCAATTGGTTTTAGAAGTCACATAATTAGTTAACTGGAGATCTGTTTTTGGAGACTTGTGTGAAGTCAAGGTGTTACAATTGATTGTTGTAAAAATACAGCTCTAGCTGGAAGGTCCAGCAACTGCTGAGTCAGTATCCTGGCAAAAATGACACCATGAAGACAAAAGAACACTCCAAGCAACTCCACAGAAAGGTTATTGAAAAGTACAAGTCAGGAGATGGATACAATTTCCAAGTCACCGAATATCCCTTGGAGTACAGTTAAGTCAATCATCAAGAAATAGAAAGAATATGGCACAGCTGTAAATCTGTCTAGAGCAGGCAGTCCTCAAAAACTGAGTGACCGTGGAAGAAGGGGACTCCGGAGGAGTTACAAGCTTCAGTGGCTGAGATGGGAGTGACTGTGCGTACAACAACTGTTGTCCGGGTACTTTACCAGTCACAGCTTTAAGGGAGAGTGGTAAGGAGAAAGCCACTGTTGAAAAAAACTCACATGAAAATTGGCTAGAGTTTGCCAGAAGGCATGTGGGAGATTCTGAAGTCAACTGGAAGAAGGTTCTATGATCTGATGAAACCAAAATTGAACTTTTTTGCCATCAGACTAAACATCATGTTTGGTGTAAGCCAAAAACCGCACATCCTCAAAAACACACCATCCCTACTGTAAAGCATGTGTTGGCTGCATCATGCTGTGGGGATGTTTCACTGCTGAAGGCTTATGAAGGTAGAGGGTAAAATGAATGCCGCAAAATTTAGGGAAATCCTGATGCAGTCTGCAAGAGAACTGTGACTTGGGAGAAAATTTGTTTTCCAGCAAGACAATGACCTCGATCATAAAAGCCAAAGCTGCACAGGAATGGCTTAAAAACAACAGTTAAGTTAACGTCCTGGAGTGGCCAAGTCAGAGTCCAGACATCAATCCAATTGAGAATTTGTGGCTGGACTTGAAAAGAGCCGTTCATTCACAATCCCCATGCAATCTGACAGAGCTTGAGCAGTTTTGTAAAGAAGAATGGGGAAAAAAACTGCAGTATCCAGATGTGCAAAGCTGATAGAGACCTATCCACACAGACTCAAAGCTACAATTGCTGCCAAAAATGTATCTACTAAATATTGACTTGAAGGGGGTGAATACTTATGCAATAAATTATTTTGTGTTTTATATTTGTAATTAATTTAGACTACTTTGTAGAGATTTGCTTTCACTTTGACAGGGAAGAGTCTTTTTCTGTTGATTGTGTCAAAAAAAGCCAAATTAAATCCACTGCGATTCGATGTTGCAAAATAATAAAACATGAACATTTCCAAGGGTGGGTGAATACTTTTTATAGACACTGTATATGAATTGTAGTAGCACTAGAACATAGACTATAGAACGCAGAAGTCAAAACAGTGATCATTGAACAGAATAGCACAGACATAGGCTCAATGTTGTACTGAATTGATTAGATTGTTAAATTGATTTATTATTGTCACATACACCAAGGAACTGTGAAAAACTTACTTTTGCATGCCATACACTAAGATCATTTTATCACGTCAGTACACTGAGGTAGCACAAGGGAAAAATATTAACAAAAAGCAGAATATAGTGTTACAGTTACGGAGAAAGTGTGGTGGAGGCAGACAATGAAATGCAAGTCCATGATAAGATAAATTGTGAGGTGAATAATCTATCATTAAGTGCCTAGCTAAATGAATCCCTTCTGCCTTAATAATCACAAACAAGAGAAAATCCGCAGATGCTGGAAATCCAAGCAACACACATAAAATACATTTTCTGTGTGTTGCCTTAATAATGGTTGTTTCCCTCCATTTCCTACACATTCAGGGGCCTACCTTAGAGCTCCCTGAATGTCTCTGCTGTATTTTCCTCCACAAAAACCCCTGGCAGTGAATTCCAGACAACTGCTGTACTCTGTATAAAAAATGTGCCCCACACATCTTCTTTGAATTTACTCCCTCTCACGTTGGATGCACACTTTCTAGTATTAGACATTTCAACCCCAGGAAAAAGATCAATGTTCAGGCTAACTTCACTCATGCCAACTCTGACTTGATTTCACAATCTGTGGGTTAACCTTCCAGGACTCTACATTTCATGTTCTCGGTATCATTTATTTATTTATCATTATTCTATTTGCACAGATTGCCTTCTTTTGCACATTGACCGTTTCTCAGTATTTGTGTTGTAGTCTGTGAAGAGTACGAATTTCAGGTTGTATACTGCATACATTCCCTGATATTAAGTAAACCTTTGAACCTTTAGTTTTTTATTGATTCTATTGTATTTCTTTGTTCTACTGCGACTCCCTGTAAGGAAATAAATCTTAGGGTAGTATATGGTGACATATATGCACTTTCATAATAAATTTACTTTCAACTTTGAACTTGAAGATATTGGCTGTACACTCTGTCTATTCTTCTCATGCTTCTATTCAATATTGAAGATTGTTTAGTGTAATTACCAGTACACAAGTGTAAAGAAGAACAAAATAATTGTTTACTCTAAATCTGATGCAGCAAATAAAAAAGGAAACATAATAAAAAAAACCAAAATAAATATAAGTATATAAAATAGCTTATATATTTAGATTGTTTAGTAGGTACGTAGGTGACACTAGGCACAGGAGTATCTGTACATAAAGAAATGTACACAGGAGTGTCTGATAGTAAATGATAAAGTAATGGTGGTGGGGGCATGAGGGGGATGCGTTAGTGGGAGGAGGTGTAGATCAGCCTTACTGCCTGAGCCTGGTGGTCCTGGCGTGGAATCCTATATAGCCTCCTCCCTGATGGGAGAGGGATAAGCAGTTCATGAGCAGGGTGGGTGTAACTGGCCCTATTCAGACACCTTTCTGTGGATATGTCCTTGATGGCAGGTAGTCTGGTGCTGATGATGATGCGCTGGGTGATTTTGACTACCCATTGTAGAACCTTCCTGTCTGCCACAGTCAATATCCATACTATGCAGTGATGCAGCTTGTAAGGATGCTCTCTACTGCACACCTGTAGGATATGGTGAGTATGGATGTGCATAGTCCATGAGAAAGTAGAGGCTTCCCTGATTATGTAGAATGTGCCTGGGACCATGGGAGATTGTGCAAGATGTACACTCCCAGTGCTCGCAGTTTCCACTGCTGTGCTGTTGACGTAAAGAGGGGTTTGAGTGGTGTGGGTTCTGAAGCCGATTGTCAACTCCTCTGTCTTGTTGATATTAAGTAAAATGTTATTTGCCAGGCACCAGGCCTTGAGCTCTTCCACCTCCTCCCCGTAGGCCAGCTCATCGTTGTTGGATAAGCCCCACCACCGCTGTGACGTCGGCAAACTTGATAATGTGATTGGGTGTTTGTGAGCAGAGTGTACAGCAGTGTGTACAGCTCACGGTCCTGGGGGGTGGGGTGGGGCGGGGGAGGCACTTCTGCTGAGGATGATGGCGATAGTAAGTCTAGCACCCAACTGCACAGTGATATATTTAGTCTGAGGAGTATGAGTTCGTTCACCAAAGTCTGTGGACAATAGTGTTGAAAGTTGAACTGAAATCCAGAAACAGCATTCTGATGTAAGAATCCTTGTTTTCTAGTCGTGCCAGGGCCAGGAGTTATGGCATCTGTCGTAGAGTAAGTTCTATTGGTAAGCATATTGGTGAGTGTCCAATATGCCAGAATGAAGCTTTTGATATGTGCCATTGCCAACCACTCAAAGCATTTCATGATGATGATCTGTAAAAAAGCTCTTTAATTACCATAAATACAGTAACTTGACTTGATCATCCTTTTCAATTTACAACAATGAATTATCCAGGTCAAAGAGATTCACCCGAACCAGGTCAATTTACCTGGCACACCATATCGTCCTGTGACAAACAAGTTTAGCTGCCTTGGGGATAGAATTGTGCAGTAAAATCTCCCAGAGGCTTGACAACCATTGGATCTGAGGAGATTGGAGTGAGAACAAATCGCTTGTCAAAACAAATAATATTCTTTCCTAGCTGACTAAAGTATTTCTCTGGACTGCTGTATATTAGATCATTATTCATGCAGTGAATAATTGACAATTGGGGAGTTTCATTTCAATGTCAGCAGCATCTCATAAATTGTTTTGTTTAACCCTTTCACTGATGCTTTAGTTTAATTTCACAAAGCATACTAAAATTGATTCAGTATGGATATTGTATATTCAGTATATTGTAGATTGCTTTATCTATCTGCACCAGTTAAATATAAATCCTATTATCATTATATTTACAGCATAGATTGTAAATAGCATCTCTTCTTCGTGGACACTCACAATGGTGCACCTCAAGGATCTATGCTTAGCCCACTGCTCCACTTGCTCTACATCCATGACTGTGTGGCCAGCCACAGCTCAAACACCATCTATAAATTTGCCGATGATACAACTGTTCACAGAAGTTAAGATGGTGACGAGGAGACATACAGGAGTAAGATAAATCAGCTGGTTGAGTGGTATCACTGCAGCTTTGCACTCAACATCATCAAGATCAAGGAACTGATTGTGGAGTTCAGGAAGGGTAAGCCAAGGAACACACACCAGTCATCATCAAGGGATCTGTAGTGGAAAGGATGAGCAGTTTCAAGAAACACACACAAAATGCTGGTGGAACGCAGCAGGTCAGGCAGCATCTACAGGGAGAAGCGCTGTCGACGTTTCGGGCCGAGACCCTTCGTCAGGACTAACTGAAAGGAAAGATAGTAAGAGATTTGAAAGTAAGAGAGGGAGGGGAAAATGCAAAATGATAGGAGAAGACCGGAGGGGGTGGGGTGAAGCTGAGAGCCGGAAAGGTGATTGGCAAAAGGGATACAGAGCTAGAGAAGGGAAAGGATCATGGGATGAGAGAAAGAAAAGGGGAGGGAGCACCAATGGGAGATGGAGAACAGGCAGAGTGATGGGCAGAAAGAGAGAAAAAAAGGAGGGGGGGAAGCTAAATATATCAGGGATGGGGTAAGAAGAGGAGGAGGGACAGTAACAGAAGTTCGAGAAGTCAATGTTCATGCCATTAGGTTGGAGGCTAACCAGCCGGTATATAAGGTGTTGTTCCTCCAACCTGAGTGTGGCTTCATCTTGACAGTAGAGGAAGCCATGGATAGTTTCAAGATCCTGGGTGCATCCTGTATCTCTAAAGATCTATACTGGTCCCAGCATATTAATGCAATTAGAAAGAAGACATGACAGTGGCTATATTTCATTAGGGGTTTGAGGAAAATTTGCATACTATAAAGACACTCGAAAATTTCTACAGAAATTTAATGCAAGAAACATCATGAACAAAGCGGATGAGCTCAGAGACTGGATCAGCCATGATGTTGTGGCCATTACACAGACTTGGATGGCTCAGGGTCAGGAATGGTTACTTAGAGTGCCAGGCTTTAAATGTTTCAGAAAGGACAGGGAGGAAGGCAAAAGAGGTGGGGGCATGGCACTGCCAATCGGAGATAGCATCACGGCTGCAGAAAAGGAGGAAGTCATGGAATGGTTGTCTACAGAGTCTCTGTGGGTGGAAGTTAGAAACAGGAAGGGGTCAATAACTCGACTGGGTGTTTTTTATAGACCACCCAATAGTCACAGGGACATCGAGGAGCAGATAGCGAGACAGATTCTGGAAAGTTGTAATAATAACAGGGTAATCGTGGCGGGAAATTTTAATTTCCAAAATGTTGATTGGCATCTCCCTAGAGCAAGGGGTTTAGATGGGGTGGATGTACAAAGGCTGTTGAAAATCTAGTCAAGAAGAAAAGAAAAGCTTACGAAAGGTTCAAAAAACTAGGTAGTGATAGAGATCTAGAAGATTATAAGGCTAGCAGGAAGGAGTTTAAGAATGAAATTAGGATAACCAGAAGGGGTCATGAGAAGGCCTTGGTGAGCAGGATTAAAGAAACCCTCAAGGCATTCTACAAGTTTGTGAAGAGCAAAAGGATAAAATGTGAGAGAATAGGACCAATCAAGTGTGACAATGGAGAAGTGTGTATGGAACCAGAGGACACAGCAGAGGTCGTTAATGAATACTTTGCTTCAGTATTCACTACGGTAAAGGATCTTGGCAATTGTAGGAATGACTTACAGTGGATTGAAAATCTTGAGCATATAGACATTAAGAAAGAGTATGTGCTGGAGCTTTTGGAAAGCGCCAAGTTGGATAAGTCTCCGAGACCAGATGAGGTATACCTCAGGCTGCTGTGGGAGGCAAGGGAGGAGATTGCTGAGCCTCTGGCAATGATCTCTGCATCATCAATGGTGACGGGAGAGGTTCCAGAGGATTGGAGGGTTGCCGATGTTGTTCTCTTATTCAAGAAAGGGAGTAGAGATAGCCCAGGAAATTATAGACCAGTGAGTCTTACTTCAGTGGGCGGTAAGTTGATGGAAAAGATCCTGAGAGGCAGGATTTATGAACATTTGGAGATGCATAAATGATTAGGAACAGTCAGCATGGCTTTGTCAAAGGCAGATCGTGCCTTATGAGCCTGATTGAATTTTTTGAGGATGTGACTAAACATGGTGATGTAGGTACAGCAGTAGATGTAGTGTATATGGATTTCAGCAAAGTATTTGATAAGATATCCATACAAGGCTTATTGAGAAAGTAAGGAGGCATGGGATCCAAGGGGACCTTGTTTTGTGAGGAAGTGGAGGGATGGTTTAGAAACTTTGCTGATGACACAAAGGTTGGGGGTGTTGTGGATAGTGTGGAGGGATGTCAGAGGTTACAGCGGGACATCGATAGGATGCAAAACTGGGCTGAGAGGTGGCAGATGGAATTCAACCCAGATATGTGTGAGGTGGTTCATTTTGGTATGTCAAATACGATGGCAGAATATAGTATTAATGGTAAGACTCTTGGCAGTGTGGAGGATCAGAGGGATCTTGGCATCGGAGTCCAAAGGACACTCAAAGCTGCTGCGCAGGTTGACTCTGTGGTTAAGAAAGCATACGGTTCATTGGCCTTCATCAAACATGGGATTGAGTTTAAGAACTGAGGTGTAATGTTACAGCTATATAGGACCCTGGTCAAATCCCACTTGGAGTACTGTGTTCAGTTCTGGTCACATAGAAACATAGAAACATAGAAAATAGGTGCAGGAGTAGGCCATTTGGCCCTTCAAGCCTGCACCGCCATTCAGTATGATCATGGCTGATCATCCAACTCAGAACCCTGTACCTGCTTTCTCTCCATACCCCCTGATCCCTTTAGCCACAAGGGTCATATCTAACTACCTCTTAAATATAGCCAATGAACCGGCCTCAACTGTTTCCTGTGGCAGAGAATTCCACAGATTCACCACTCTCTGTGTGAAGAAGTTTTTCCTCATCTCGGTCCTAAAAGGCTTCCCCTTTATCCTTAAACTGTGACCCCTCGTTCTGGACTTCCCCAACATTGGAAACAATCTTCCTGCATCTAGCCTGTCCAATCCCTTTAGAATTTTATACGTTTCAATAAGATCCCCCCTCAATCTTCTAAATTCCAGTGAGTATAAGCCTAGTCAATTCATTCTTTCTTCATATGAAAGTCCTGCCATCTCAGGAATCAATCTGGTTGATTCAGGAATCACCTCACTACAGAAAGGATATGGAAACTATAGACAGGGTGCAGAGGAGATTTACAAGGATAGACAATAGACAATAGGTGCAGAAGTAGACCATTCGGCCCTTCGAGCCTGCACCACCATTTTGAGATCATGGCTGATCAATTACTATCAATACCCAGTTCCTGCCTTGTCCCCATATCCCTTGATTCCCCTATCCATAAGATACCTATCTAGCTCCTTCTTGAAAGCATCCAGAGAATTGGCCTCCACTACCTTCCGAGGCAGTGCATTCCAGACCCCCACAACTCTCTGGGAGAAGAAGTTTTTCCTTAACTCTGTCCTAAACGACCTACCCCTTATTCTCAAACCATGCCCTCTGGTACTGGACTCTCCCAGCATCTGGAACATATTTCCTGCCTCTATCTTGTCCAATCCCTTAATAATCTTATATGTTTCAATCAGATCCCCTCTCAATCTCCTTAATTCCAGCATGTACAAGCCCAGTCTCTCTAACCTCTCTGCGTAAGACAGTCCAGACATCCCAGGAATTAACCTCGTGGATCTACGCTGCACTTCCTCTACAGCCAGGATGTCCTTCCTTAACCCTGGAGACCAAAACTGTACACAATACTCCAGGTGTGGTCTCACCAGGGCTCTGTACAAATGCAAGAGGATTTCCTTGCTCTTGTACTCAATTCCCTTTGTAATAAAGGCCAACATTCCATTAGCCTTCTTCACTGCCTGCTGCACTTGCTCATTCACCTTCAGTGACTGATGAACAAGGACTCCGAGATCTCTTTGTATTACTCCCTTACCCAACTCTATACCGTTCAGATAATAATCTGCCTTCCTGTTCTTACTCCCAAAGTGGATAACCTCACACTTATTCACATTAAACACCATCTGCCAAGTATCTGCCCACTCACCCAGCCTATCCAAGTCACCCTGAATTCTCCTAACATCCTCATCACATGTCACACTGCCACCCAGCTTAGTATCATCAGCAAATTTGCTGATGTTATTTTCTATGCCTTCATCCAAATCGTTAACGTAAATGGTAAACAGCTGTGGTCCCAATACTGAGCCCTGTGGCACCCCACTAGTCACCACCTGCCATTCCGAGAAACACCCATTCACCGCTACCCTTTGCTTTCTATCTGCCAACCAGTTTTCTATCCATGTCAATGCCTTCCCCCCCAATGCCCTGAGCTTTGATTTTACTCACCAATCTTCTATGTGGGACCTTATCAAATGCCTTCTGAAAATCGAGGTACAGTAAATCCACTGGATCTCCCCCATCTAACTTCCTGGTTACATCCTTGAAAAACTCCAACAGATTAGTCAAGCATGATTTACCCTTGGTAAATCCATGCTGGCTTGGCCCAATCCTATCACTGCTATCTAGATATGCCACTATTTCATCCTTAATAATGGACTCTAGCATCTTCCCCACCACCGATGTCAGGCTGACAGGTCGATAGTTCTCTGTTTTCTCCCTCCCTCCTTTCTTAAAAAGTGGGATAACATTAGCCATTCTCCAATCCTCAGGGACTGATCCTGAATCTAAGGAACATTGGAAAATGATTACTAATGCATCCGCAATTTCTAGGGCCACCTCCTTTAGTACCCTAGAGTGCAGACCATCTGGACCTGGGGATTTGTCAGCCTTCAGTCCCATCAGTCTTCTCATCACCATTTCCTTCCGAATGTCAATCTGTTTCATTTCCTCTGTTACCCTATGTCCTTGGCCCATCCATACATCTGGGAGATTGCTTGTGTCTTCCTTAGTGAAAACAGATCTAAAGTACTCATTAAATTCTTCTGCCATTACTCTGTTTCCCATAACAATTTCACCCAATTCATTCTTCAAGGGCCCAACGTTGTTCTTAACTATCTTCTTTCTCTTCACATACCTAAAAAAGCTTTTGCTATCTTCCTTTACATTCCTGGCTAGCTTGCGCTCGTACCTCATTTTTTCTCCCCGTATTGTCTTTTTAGTCAAGTTCTGTTGTTCCTTAAACACTTCCCAATCATCTGTCCTCCCACTCACCTTAGCTCTGTCATATTTCCTTTTTTTAAATGCTATGCAATCTCTGACTTCCTTTGTCAACCACTGTGGCCCCTTTCCCCCCTTTGAATCCTTCCTTCTCTGGGGGATGAACTGATTTTGCACCTTGTGCATTATCCCCAAGAATACCTACCATTGCTGTTCCACTGTACTTTCTGCTAGGCTATCCATCCAGTCAACTTTGGCCAGCTCCTCCCTCATGGCTCCATAGTTTCCCCTGTTGATCTGCCACACTGACACCTCTGAGCTGCCCTTATCCTTCTGCCTGGATTGAGGAGCATGCCTTATGAGAACAGGTTGAGTGAACTCGGCCTTTTCTCCTTGGAGTGGCAGAGGATGAAAAGTGGCATGATAGAGGAATTGATTGTGTGGATAGTTGGAGGCTTTTTCCCAGGGCTGAAATGGCTAACACGAGAGGGTACAGTTTTAAGGTGTTTGGAAGTAGGTACAGAGGAGACGTCAGGGTAAGTTTTATATGCAGAGAGTGGTGAGTGTGTGGAAAGGTCTGCCAGCGATGGTGGTGGAGGCGGATACGATAGGGTCTTTTATGAGACTCCTGGATAGGTACATGGAGCTCAGAAAAATAGAGGAGTATTGGGGTAACCCTAGGTAATTTCTAATGTGTTCAGTACAACATTGTGGGACGAAGGGCCTGTATTGTGCTCTAGATTTTCTATGTACCATTTTAACTGGTTACATTACCATCTAGTATAGAAGGGCCACTTCACAGGTTTGGAAAAGGCTGCAATATTTGTAAAGAGAGTCATCTCCATCATGGGCACTAGCTTCCCCAGCACCCAAGACTCTTTCAAAAGGCAGTGCCTCAAAAAAGCTGCACACTTCATTAAGGAGCCCCAACTACCAGGACATATCCTCTTCTCAATGCTACCATCAAGGAGGAGGAACAGGAGCCTGAAGATACACACTCAATGGTTCAGGAACAGCTTCTTCCCCTCCGCCATCAGATGTCAGAATGGATGATGAAACCATAACACTTCCTCAGTAATTTTCCCACTCCTTTTGCACTACATATTTAATTTTTTAATCTATTTATTGTAATTTTGTGCCCGGTAAAGGGGAAGAAAGCACTAATTCTGGGGCACTAGTGAGTTGGAAGGGAACTTGAAAACATTAACTCGTGAATTTCCACATTGTTGGTTAGTGAAATGTCAGAGTCATAGAACCCAAGAGTCTTAAGACAAAGGCTTGGCCTAACTGGTCCATGCCAACCAAGATGCAATTCCCATTTGCCAGTGCTTGGCCCAAAACCTTCTAAACCTTTCTAAATCCAGGCAGCTGTGCAACAGTCTTTTAAAACTTGTTAATATACCTGCATCAACCATTTCCTCTGGCAGTTCATTCTATATATGGACCTCACTCTAAGTGATAAATATTCACCCCAGATTTCCTTTAAGTTCTTTTGCTCTCATCCTAAACCTACTTTATGCCCTCAACTTCATGATTAATCAACCATGAGGAAAATACTGCACATTCACTCTATCTATGCCCCCCCCCTTGGTTATATACCCCTCCATAAAACCACCCTTCATTCTTTGGTTCTCCAGTGAATAAAATCCCAACCAGCTCAACCCCCCCTCCATAACCCGGTCCCTTAAGTCCTTGTAAATTCTGCATCAGCTTAATGGTATCTGTCCTAAAGCAGAGCAACCAAGACTGAACACAATATTCCAAATGTTAGCCCCTTGTACAGCTGCAACACAATTTTGCAATTTTGCAACTTCTATACTCAATGAAGACCAGGATGCCAAAATCCTGTTACTGCTAGGCAACTGTATTCAGAAACAAAACTTGTACCTCAAGTTCTCTCTGTTATACAACACTCCCCAGGGCCCTACTGTTTACTGTGAGTGTCCTATGTCTTCCAAAGATATGACACCTCACACTTATCAGAATTTTAATGTAAGGCATCAAAGCTCAAATTGCTGCAGGCGTATCAAAGTGATTTTGTTTTCAAAATCCTCTTCTATTAAAGAACAAGAAAACAATGCAAGAGGTACATAGATTAGAACGTACAGTCATAGGAAAATAGGAGCTAGAGTGGGCCACTTGGCCAATCAGGCCTGAGCCACTATTCAATATGTATCCCTGGCCTCTCTTATTCTGTGTATTTCCTCACAGCCCTCAAATTCTTGACGTTTCAAAAATTTATATACTCCCAGGAATTTAGCCTCCCCAACCCTCCAGTGTAGAGACTTCTAGAGATTCACCAACCTGTGATTCTGAATCAGAATCCCTAACACCATAAGATTTATGAGCAGAATTAGGCTATTCAGCCCACTGAGTCTTCTCCGCCATTCTATCATGGCTGATTTATAATCCCTCTCAATACCATTCAGTAACTTGGCCTCCAAAACCATCTGTGGTAACAAATTCCACAGATTTGGAATGCGGGCTCACTTTTGACATTTAAGAAAAACTTGGACAGGTATATGGATGAGAGAGATTTGGAGGGATATGGCCCAGGTACAGGTCAGTTGGAATAGGCAGAAAAATGGTTCGGCACAGCCAAGAAGGGCCAAAAGGCCTGTTTCTGTGCTGTAATGCTCTATGGTTCTATTCACCACCCTCTAGCCTCATCCTTGTTCTAAATGGATGTCCCTCCGGCCCTACACTTCCCCACTAAAGGAAACATCCTCTGCACATCTGCTCTATCTAAGCCTTTCAATATCCGATAGGTTTCAATCAGATTCTCCCCTCATTCTTCTGAACTCCAGCAAGAATAGCCCCAGAGCTATTAAATGCTCCTCATATGTTAGTCCTTTCATTACTGGAATCATTCTTGTGAACATCGCTGCACACTCTCCAATGACAGCACATTTTTTCTAAGTTAAGGAGCTCAAATGGCTCACAATTCTCCAAGTGCGGTCTGACGAATGCCTTATCAAGCCTCAGCGTTACATTCTTGCACTTATTTTGAGTCCTCTCAAGACGAATGCTAATATTGTATTTGCAACTTCCTTACCACAGACTCGAGTCATCCTTCCTGACCACTGACTTAAGCAAATCACTTTGCACCTCTTATTTTTTGAATTTTCACACTGTTTAGTAAATCATCTACACCTTAATTCCTTCTGGAAAATGTGCACGGCCATACACTTCCCTATACTATATCCCATTTTCAGTCCTATTGCTCTGGTTCTCACCCCCCTGCCAAATTAGTTTCAACCCTCCCCAACAGCTCTAGCAAACCTGCCTGCAAGGATATTAATCCCCCTTGGGTTCAACGGTAACCTGCCCTTTTTGTGCATGTCATACCTTCCCCAAAGGAGATCCCAAGGATCCAGAAATCTGAAGCCCTGCTCCCTGCACCCCTTCCTTAGCTACTCATCCGTAATATCATCCTATTCCTGCCTTTACTAGTATGTGGTACTTGGAATAATCTAGAGATTACTACCTTGGAGGTCCTGCTCTTCAGCCTCTTCCCATCTCCCTATACACACTGTGCAGGACCTCTTCCCCCATTCCATCTATGTCAATGCTGCCAGTGTGCACCATGGCCTCTGACTGCTCACCCTCCCTCTTGAGAATCTTCTGAAGCTGCTTTGAGATATCCTTGACTCTATCACCTGTGAAGCAACACACCATTCTAGCTTCTCTTTTGCGGCCACAGAATCTCTTGTCCATCCCCCCTAACATTCAAGATTCCTGTCACTATTGCCCTGCCTGACTTTACCCCTCCCTGCTGAGCCTCAGAGCTGGCTACAGTGACACTGGCCTGGCTGCTGCTACTGTGGCCTGAAAATTCACCTCCACCCCACCAGCAGTATCCAAAGGTGTATGCCAGGGTAGAGTAGTGGTTAGCATGATACTATTACAACCCGCGGCTTTGGAGTTGGAAGTTTAATTCTGATATCATCCATAAGGATTCTCTGTATGTCCTTGCCGTGGAAAGTGCTTGATTTCTCCTGGTGCCCCAGGTTCCTCCCACAGCCCAAAAACACATAGTTAGTCGGTTATTGGCTATTGTAAATTGTCCCATGATTAGGATACTGTTAAATCAGGGTTTGCTGGGCAGTGCAGCTAGAAGGGCTTATTCTGTGATGTATCTGAAAATATAAAGAAATATAAGTTAATAAATAAGTATACTTGTTGCTCAGGGGAATGGGCACAGGAGAACCATGCACTGTCTGCTTACTTCTCCTGGTGGGGGGGGGGGGTGTCTTTCATCTTTTCACCTACAATCTGGGTGTGACCAGCTCAGTAAAAGCCTCATTTATGACTTTTTCAGCCTTCCGGATGGTCCTGATTACTCCCAGCTCCAGCTCCAGTTCCTTGGCCTTTGTCATTCAGGAGCTGCATTTAGATGCACTTCCCACAGATGTAGTCCTCAGAGAGAGCGTTAAGAGCTCGACAACCCCACATCTTTCAGGAGAAGCATTTCACTGTCTTAATGACCATCCTGCCTACACTTGTTATACCTCGAACTTCTCAAGCTTAAATTCTAGCCTGCGCCTGTTGTGCCGAAACCTAGCCACTCTAACACTGTCCACTTCAACAACGGTCACTCTGTTTACACCTCACTTCTTTATATAGGCTCCTGTTGAGTCCCTAAGAAATCATTATGATTGCAGCCCACCGAAAATTTCTGAAAGGCCTCAAGCTGCCTCACAAGCAAATGACTTGGTAATAAATTTAATATACCAAGTTTATGATTTATTTATTCTCAACTAACAGGCTCCTAATCCAAAGGGGATAACTTCACTCAACTTGACTTGCCCCATCATTGAAATGTTCCCACAACCAATGCATTCAATTTCAAGCACTCTTCATCTCATGTTCTCGATATTTATTGCTTATTTATTATCATTATCCCTCTCTTTTTGAATTTTCCCAGTCTGTTGTCTTCTGCACTCTGCATGAACGTCCAAGTTGAGTGGTCTTTCATTGATTCTGTTATGGTGATTATTCTATAAATTTACTGAGTATGCCCACAAGAAGATGAATCTCAGGGTTGTATATGGTGACATTCATGTCCTTTGATAATATATTTTATTTGAGGTTTGAACGTTACAGGCCCTTTGGAACCAATGAGCTCGCACTGCCCAAATACACCTATATAACTAATTAACCTGCCGTCCCCTACACCTTTGGAATGTGGGAGGAAACCAAGGCACTCGTAGGAAACCCAAGTGGTCACGGGAAGAATGTAAAACTTCTTACTGACAACAGTGGAATTGAACCTGGTTCACTGGCACTGTAGCAGCGTTATGCTAACTGCTATGCTACCAAGTCGCCCCAAATCACTGACGTACTGTACGCCTTGAATTTTTTGCTTTGCAGCAGCAATACAGTGAAAGCCATAAAAATTACTATGTTAAAAAAATAATAATGCAAAAGAGAAATACTGAGATAGTTCTAATGCCCAGCTTAGTAATCTCATGGCAGATGGGAGAACAATGTTGCTAAAACATTGGGTGTGTGCCTTCAAGCTCCTGTACCTCCTCCCAATTCATAGTAACAAGAAGCAGGCATGTGCAGGAAAGTGAAGGAACTTAGTGATGGATGTTGCCTTCTTGAAGCACTGCCTCTTGAGGGTGTCTTTGATGGTGGGGAGGTTTGTGCCCGTGATGGAGCTGAGTGTATCTTGCATTAAAGTCAAACGTCAATCTTGTAATAGTTGCAGGTCACTTACACAATCTGATGATTGGTATGCAGATAGTGTGTAAATAGCCTGAGGCAAAATATCCTCTAAGTATCTAGGCTGAGGTACTTAATGAAAAGATGGAGTGTTGAGGATTTTTGAAAGGATAGATGAAATTATCTGTACATAGGTTGGGGATGAAGGTTAACTTGCTTGATACTGTGTAGCTGGTCAATTACTGCTGGATTGTGATGACATTTAGCAATGGCCTTAGCAATTCAAGGAACTGGATTTTTGTGCAATTGCTATCAATAATCCCCTAGACATCTACAAACAGTGTCATCTGAAAAACTGTGGCAATCTCTCAAACTGCTGTTGCTGCTCTACTGGGAAATTGCTAAAGGTGTTTGCTTGAGTGAGCAGAGATTCTGTGACTTGTTTGTGATGTTTGTACACTCAGTGGCCACTTTATTAGATACACCTGTACACCTGCTTATTAACGCAAATACCTACTCAGCCACTCATATGGCAGCAACTCAATGCATTAAGGCATGTAGACATGGCCAAGATGTTCAGTTGTTGTTCAGACCAAATCATCAACATGAGGAAGAAATGTGATCTAACTGACTTTGACCTTGGAATGATTGTTGGTGCAAGACGGGGTGGTTTTAGTATCTCAGAAACTGCTGATCTCCGAGGATTTCAATATACTATAATTACTAGAGTTTACAGAGAATGGTGTGAAAACAAAAAAAAATCTAGTGAGTGGCAATTCAGTGGGAGAGAATGCCTTGTTAATGAAATAGGTCAGAGGAGAATTGGCAGTCTGGATCAGGTTGACGGGAAGGCCACAGTAGTGTAGTGGTTAGCACAATACTATTACAGCTTAGGTCTTTGGAGTTTGGAGTTCAATCCCAGCGTTCTCTGACAGGAGTGCCTGTATATTCTCCCCATGGAATCTGTGGATTTTCTATAGGTCCTCTGGTTTATTCTCACTGTCCAAAGACATACCAGGAATCTTAATTGGTTATTGTAAATTGTCCCTTGAAGAGAATAGACTTAAATCGAGTTTGTCAAGTGCTGCTGGGCAGTGTGGCTTGAAGGGCCAAAAGGGCCTATTCCACTCTGTATCTCCAAATAAAATAAGATAAAATACATGTGATCTAAGTGACTTTGACTGTGGAATAATTGTTGGTGCCAGACGGGGTGGTTTGAGTATCTCAGAAAATGCTGATCTCCTGGGATTTGCATGCAGTGTGAAAAACAAAAAAAAACCATCCAGTGAGCAGCAGTTCTGTAGGCAAAAATGCCTTACTAAAAAGAAAAGTCAGAGGACAATGGTCAGACTTGTTCAAGCTGACAGGAAGGCAACAGTAACTCAAAGAGCCATGCATTACAACTTCTTCTTCTTCGGCTGTCCATTGATTTTCGATGATGACTGAGTTCTGGGCGAGGTTGTACAGAAGATCTGCGGTTGCCCATGCTGCAAGTCTCCCCTCTCTGCGCCACTGATGTTGTCCAAGTGAAGGGCATTAGGACCCATACAACTTGGCACCGGTGCTGTCGTAGAGAAATGTGTGCTTAAGCACCTTGCTCAAGGACACAACACACTGAGCTGAGGCTCGAACTATCAACCTTCAGATCACTAGACCAACACCTTATCCACTTCGCCATGCGCCACACACATGTATTACAACAGTGGTGTGCAGAATAGCATTTCTGAACACACAACATGTTGAACCTTGAAATGAATAGGCTACAACAGCAGAAGATTGCAAACATAGACTCAGTGGTCTCTTTACTTGGTACAGGAGTTACTTAAGAGCGAGGCCACTAAGTGTATAACACACACACAAAGTGCTGGAGGAATTCAGTAAGTCAGGCAGTATTTATGGTGGGGGGGGGGGGGTAGTAACAGTCAACGTTTCAGGCCAATACCCTTCTATCAGGACTTCATCTTGGTCACCATGGAGTAATCAAATTCACATAATGTTAACCTTGACTGCTGAAAACATGTCATTCCTCATGTAGGAGGGCTACAGACCAGAGTGGCAATGAATAGCTCAATGGCTCAGGCAACTTGTAAAATCTTCAAAGCCGAGATTATTGTCACCTGCCCAAGTACACGTATGCACAGTTGCAATGAAAAACTTGCAGCAGTATCACAGAAAAATAGTGTCAGACAAACATTATTCACAAGAAAGCAACATCCATCATCACAGACTCCCAACACCCAGGTCATGCTCTCTTCTCACTGCTGCCATCAGGAAGAAGGGCCAGGAGCCTTAAGAGCCACACCACCAGGTTCGGGAACAGTTATTACCCCTCAACCATCTGGGTCTTGAACCAACTTCACTCGCCCCATCACTGAAATCTTCTCACAACCAATGGACTCAATGTCAACAACTCTTCATCTCATATTCTCAATATTTAGTGCTCATTTATTCATTATTATTATTTCTTTTTTTCTTTTGTATTTTCCCAGTTTGTTGTCTTTTGCAGATTGATTGTTTGACCATTGTGTTGTGTGCAGTCTTTCATTGATTCTATTATATTCTTGGATTTACTGACTATGCCCACAAGAAAACAAATCTCAGGGTTGTACATGGCAACATATATGTACTGTGCTAATAAATTTTCCTTAGAACTTTAAACTTTGAGCAATCAGAATCAGACCCATTATAGTGCAAAGTCGCCATGGTGTTGCTGTACTTAAGTAGTGAGATTAACATTATGCAGCTTGGTTCAACATCTAACTGGTTGAAGGGAAGTAATTGTTCTTCAGCCTGGTGGCACGGGACTTCAGGTTTTTATACCTGCCGCTTGTGAGAAGATGGCATGGCCCAGATGGTGGGGATCTTAGATGCACGATGTTGCTTTCTTGAGGGAGTGCCTCATGGTAGTGAGGGATGGATACAGCTGAGTCCATTACTCAATGCAGCTTCTTATACTCCTATGCATTCAAATCTTTTCAGAGAGGTGCTCCTAGATCTACGAATATTGCAGAGCGAATGCCAATCCCTAAATCATTCTTCCTAACTCCAGAACTATCCAGTAGGTTGCAGCCTCAATGTAACACTAAATTTTGCTTTTTGCTTCCTGGCACTTTGAGGAGCCTTAATGTTATGTCTCCTATTTGTTTCGTATAGTAACGCCCTTGTTGCTACAGGTGGAGCTATGTCTGTACCCTGAATCCCACTGGAGTAAAGGATTCACAAAGCTGCTGATCTGTTTGTGTGCCCTTTACACTAATCATCCTTCCAGACTTTGCATCAGCTCTATCACAGATTGTTTGCCAAGATTCTGAGGCCTGGTGCCTCATCATATCTCTGACTCCAAAGGAGATTTCACTCTCACAGCAAGACAGTAGCACATGATGAAAGCTGACATTTCAGATCCCTGCTGAAGGACTGAAGTATTAGTACTTTGAGATTGTTTTTGGAATGGGAATTTAGGCCCTGTGTGTCTATAGAAGACCCTAAGGCATTGTCTGAGTAGTGAGATATTCTGAAACCCCAGTGGTGTCTATATCCACCAGAGTTTCACAAATCTTCAATTATTTCTCAAAGGAAAATCTAAATTAGTATCCAAAAAAAAACAGATAATGACTTCACTTGTGATCAGATTATTAAAATGAATCTCCTGATCATTTAGCAAAAGGCACAAGCTACTGGGGGGAAATGGCTGTTGTGTGCTTTACATGCCAGATGATAGAGTCCTGGGAGACCCAGGTGCGTGAAACGTATGCAGCTGCAGCTCCTTGAAGACTGTGTTAGGGATCTGGAGCAGCGGCTGAAGACCTTCGGCTTGTATAGGAGGGTGAGGAATCAGAATTACCGGGAAGTAGTCACCCCGAAGTTGCAGGAGGCGAGTAGCTGGGTGACCATCAGGAGATATATAAATCTTAATAAGCAGTTAGCACAGAGCACCCCTGTGGCTATTCCCCTCAAAAATAAGTATGCTACTTTGGAAACTGGTTTGGGGGATGTGCTTCCAGTGGATTGCCATGGAGACCGGGTTACTGGCACTGAGCATGGATGGGTCCGTGGCACAGAAGGGAATAAAGGAGAAGAGGGGGTTGGTAGCGATAGGGGACTCAGTGGTGAGGGTAACAGACAGGAGATTCTGTGGATGTGAACCAGACACCCAGATGGCATGTTGCCTCCCAGGTGCCAGGATCAGGGATATCTTGGATCATGCCAGCAACATCTTGGAGAGGGAGGGAGGGCAACCAGATGTCTTGGTACATATTGGTACCAATGACATTGAAAGGAAAAGCAAAGAGGTCCTGAAAAAATAATTTAGAGAGCTAGATAGAAAGCTGAGAAGTAGACACCCTGGGTAGTAATTTCTGGGTTGCTGCCTATGCCACACACCAGTGAGGGTAGAAACAGGAAGATGTGGTAAATCAATGTGTGGCTGAGAAGCTGGCACAGGGGCAGGACTTCAGGTTCTTGAAATTTTGGGATCTCTTCTGGGGGAGGTATAATCTGTTCAAAAGTGATGGGTTTCACCTGAACCCCAGGGGAACCAATATTCCCAGAGACAGGTTTGTTAGATCTGTTGGGGAAGGCTTAAACTAATTTGTTAGGGGTTTGTGAACCAGAGTAAAGGGACTCAGGATAGGAAGGCTGGTAGAAAAGCAAGGATAGCGTGCAGTCAGACTGTCAGGAAGGGCAGGCAGGTGATAGGACAAAATTGTGAGTATCAGTGCATTAGGGATGCAGAATCAAAAAGGGTAGCAAATACAGCCCTCAAAGTGCACAGAGTATAAGAAATAAGGTGGATGATTTTGTGGCACTATTACAGATTGTCAGGTATGATGTTGTGTCCATCACTGAATTGTGGCTGAAGGATGGTTGTAGTTGGGAGCTGAATGTCCAAGGTTACACGTTATATCGGAGGGATAGGAAGGTAGGCAGAGGGGGTGGTGTGGCTTTACTGGTAAAGAATGGCATCAACTCAGAAGAAAGGTGTGGCGTAAGATCAGAGGATGTTGAATCCTTGTGGGTTGAGTTAAGAAACTGCAAGGGTAACAGGACCCTGCTGGCAGCTATATACAGGCCTCCCAACAATAGCTGGGATGTGGACCACATATTACAACAGGAAATAGAAAAGGTTTGTAAAAAGGGGAATGTTCTGATTTCAACATACAGGTTGAATGGGAAAATTAGGTTGGAAATGGATCGCAAGAGAGTGAGTTTGTTCAGTGCCTATGAGATGGCTTTATAGAGCAGTTTGCCATTGAGCCTACTAGCGGATCAGCTGTGCTGGATTGGATATTATGTAATGAAAAGGAGGTGATTACCCTTAGTAACCTGTGATCACAATATGATTGAGTTCAACTTGAAATCTGATAGGGAGAAAATAAAGTATCACATAGCAGTAGTTCAGTGGAGTAAAGGAAATTGCAGTGGTATGAGAGAGGAGTTGGCCAAAGTAAATAGGAAGGAGATGCCGGCAGGGATGACAGCAGAGCAGCAATGACATGAGTTTCTAGGAAAAAATGAGGAAGGTGCAGGATTGATCTATTCCAAAAACAAAGAAATACTCAAATGGCAAAATAGTACAACTGTGGCTGTCAAGGGAGGTCAAAGCTAGTGTAAAAACAAAAGAGACGACCAAGTACGACAATGCATAACTTAGTGGGAAGATAGAGGATTGGAAAACTTTTAAAACCATACAGAGAGCAACTAAAAGAATCATTAGGAGGGATGAGATGAAATATGAAAGCAAGCAAGTAAACAATATCAAAATGGATAGTGAAAGCTTTTTCCAAGTATGTCCAAAATAAAGAGATGAGAGTGGATATAGGACGGCTAGAAAATGAGGCTGGAGAAATAATAATGAGGATCGAGGAGATGGCAGATGGACTAAATTAGTATTTTGCATCAGGCTTCACTGTGGAAGACACTAGCAGTGTGCCAGGTGTTGAAGGGTGTGAGGGAAGAGAAGAGAGTGCAGTTATTATTACAAGGGAGAAGGTGCTCAAAAAGCTGAAAGGGTATATAAGTCTCCAGGACCAGATGAACTACATCCTAGGGTTCTGAAAGAGGTAGCTTTAGAGATTGTGAAGGCATTAGTAATGATCTTTCGAAAATCATTGGATCTGTCATGGAGCCAGGGGACTGGAAAATTGCAAGTGGCACTCCATTCTTTGGGAAAGGAGGGAGGCAGCAGAAAGGAAATTATAGACCAGTTAGCCTGACCTCAGTGGATGGAAGATGTTGGAGTCAATTGCTAAGGATGAGGTTATGGAGTACTTGGCGACACAGGACAAGATAGGAGAAAGTCAGCATGGATTCCATGAGGTAAATTCTTGCCTGATGAACCTGTTGGAATTCTTTGAGGAGATTACACATTGGATAGATAAAGGGGATGCAGTGGTTGTTGTATATTTGGACTTTCAGAAGGCTTTGACAAGGTGCCACACATGGGGCTGCTTACCAAGTTAAGAGCCCATGGCTTTACAGGAAAGTTACTTGCATGGTTAGGGTATTGGCTGATTGGTAGAAGGCAGCAAGTGGGAATAAAATGATACTTTTCTGGTTGGCTGCCAATGACTAGTGGTGGTTCGCAACTGTCGATGTTGGGACCACTTCTTTTTATGCTGTTTATCAATGATTTTGAGGATGATATAGATGGCTTTGTTGCCAAGTGTGCAGATGATGTGAAGACTGGTGGAAGGGCATTAGTGTTGAGGAAACAGGTAGGCTGCAGAAGGACTTAGATAGATTAGGAGAATGGGCATGAAAATGGCAAATGAAATACAATGTTGGAAAATGCATGGTCATGCACTTTGTCAGTAGAAATACATGTGCACACTATTTTCTAAACAGGGCGAAAATCCAAAAATCTGAGGTGAAAAGGGACTTGGGAATCCTTGTGCAGAGCACCTTAACAGTTAACTTGCAGGTAGAGTCGATGGTGAGGAAGGCAAAAGCAATGTTAGCATTCATTTCAAGAGGTCTAGAACACAAGAGAAGAGATATGATGCAGAGGCTTTATTAAGCACTGGTGAGGCCTCACCTTGAGTATTGTGAACAGTTTTGGGCTCTTCAGCTGAAAAAAGATGTGCTTGCATTGGAGAAGGTTCAGAGGAGGTTCACAAAGATGATTCCAAGAATGGAAAGGTTATCATACGAGGAATGTTTGATGGCTCTAGGTTTGTACTAGCTGCAATTTAGAAGGATGGGGGGGGGGGGGCGTGGGGATCTCAGTGAAACCTTTCAAATGTTGAAAGCCCCAGGCTTGGATGTGGAAAGGATGTTTCCCACGGTAGAGGGGTCTAGGATAAGAGGGCACAGCCTCAGGATAGAGGGGCTTCCATTTGAAACAGAGATGCAGAGAAATTTCTTTAGCCAGAAGGTGGGGAATTTGTGGAATTATTACCACAAGCATCTGTGGAGGCCAGGTCATTGGGTATATTTAAGGTAGAGCTCGAGGAGTTCCTGAATCGAACATGGCATCAAAAGATACGGAGAGAAGGCTGGGGAGTGGGACTGAGGAGATTAAAAATGTTCAGCCATGATTGAATGGTGGAGCAGACCTGATGAGCCAAATGACCTAATTCTGCCCCTATGTTTTATGGTCTTGTGCTCTCATGGTAATCAGACTAGTCAGTTAGCATCTGTAGAGGAAAACTGACAATCAATGGTTGTGATGCTTCATCTGTACTACTTATTGACTAGTCCCAAGTGGAGTTGGTTAGCAGCTCAGATGAAAGGTCTTGACCCAAAATGTCGACAGTGCATTTCCCTCTGCTGAAGTGGTTCCCAACTCAGGGTCCATAAAAAAGGTGGGGAACCCCTCTCCTAGAGATACTGTCTGCACTGCTGAATCCCTGCAGTAAATTATTTGTTGCTCCAGATTCCAGCATTTTCAATCTCTCCTTTCTCGCTTATTTATTTGCTTTGCTTATCTAACGGTTTGATTTCCTGATACTTATCGAGTACATTTATTTCCCTTAATTCTTTCATTACCTGTGAAAGCTAACATTTAAGGTTCTAAATTAACAAACATGCAGTTGCTTTTTACTCATTTTTCAGGATCTGGGCATCACGGAACAGGCTGTCCATAACTGCAAGTCCAACTGCCCATGATAAGCTACCTTCCTGAACCACACTAACCTTACTGGTGAAGGTATTCCGCAGTGTTGTTAGGCAGGGACTTGTAACACCTAGATAAAGATCAAAATGAAATTCCAGGCAACTTGGAGGGGTACTTTCAGGTGGACAGGATCTCTTGCATATTTTACCCTTGTCCTTCATCGTGCAAAATGTTGCTCTAGAATAGTGATCGCCAACCCGTCGGTCGCGATCGACTGGCCGATCTTTGAGACTTTCTCAGTAGATCCCGAAAAAAATGAAAAATAAATACACAAATACTGTTGAGAGATTGCTTCCGGGTTGTGGGGTTTTAGTTCCGTTCTTTCTGCCCAGTGCGCATGTGTATAGCTCCCCCACCATGCACTACACAGTGTACTTCAGTGGTCCCCAACCACCGGGCCGCGAGAAAACGATATGATTTGGCGATATGAAACGATATTGAGTCAGCTGCACCTTTCCTCATTCCCTGTCATGTCCACCATTGAAGTTGAATGGACGCAAGGTCATCAGTCGCCTAAACGCAGTGACACTCTCACGCCAGGGATCACTGGTTGGCCTCGAGCGGCTGGCGGGAAGTGCCGTTGCTACTGGCCTGGAGTGCGGACAGATGGGCACGGCCTCTAAACCTGTTTACCACACCGAATGTTCGTGGGGAATCCGGTACTAAAATATTCGCAGATGACCTAATTCGGGCTCAGGGTTTCGTAAGTAGCAGAGCAGCTACCTTGCTGTGATCTACTGAAAGTCATCCCTCCAGCCAAATTTTTGTCCGCCGATAGATCCTACAAGGGGGGTGGGCACACGTCCTGTCGCACTCCTCGCTCGATCGGTTGCTCCCTCCGGACTGCAACCGCCGCGGCCCCGTCACGGGGACCTCCGGCCCTGACCTTGTCCTCTCACCCCACCCCACCCACGAACAGCCGCACTTGGCCAAGGTGTCTGGCGGCGAGCAGGCGGGAGGCTGGAGTTCGGGCCCGGAGGCTGTCTAATGAGGCAATGAAGCACTCAAAACTGCTTCGGTACCTTGAGTACAAGCACCTTGCACTTAAAGACAAACCCGCTGAGTTTTTTTCCAACGGAAAAAACGTGAGCAAGCGGGACAGAAGTTAGGTGCTGAGAGCCATGTAAACTAACTTGAGGAATAGACTGGACATAAGGAACCTGCTTCAAGTAGCGCTGTATTCCGGTTGTATTTAACACCCCCACCCCCCTGTCAGCCAGTCCGCAAGAATATTGTCAATATTAAACCGGTCCGCGGTGCAGAAAAGGGTGGCGACCCCTGGTGTACATACATTATTTCTACTTCAGGGTTGTGGGGTTTTACTTCCGGTCTTTTCTGCCCCGTGGCACATGCGTGTGAATAACCGAACTAGTAGGTCGATTTTGCCTTTCATTAAGGCCGAGGTAGGGGATCTTGGGCTTAAAAAGGTGGTGACCACTACTTTAGGAGATTCTGCAGCAGTATAGGCAATACATTAAATAATTGCTAGAAGTTACAATAAAAAGTAAACATTTAAGAATCTGTATTTATTTTTTTCTCCTTTTTATTTTCTTCTTTATTTGCACAGGGTTTGTTCTCCCTGTGGAGTGCAGTCTTTCATTGATTCTATAATGGTTGGTGGATTTACTGATTAGGCCCATCAGAAAACGAATCTTGAGACTGACGAGTACTGTGCATGTATATATAGCTAGGGAGGCCT